>NC_053390.1:785762042-785919542 GCF_905171765.1 Bufo bufo | reverse complement strand
TGGCATTGAATCTTGTCGCCATGAGATCTATGTCTGGGCGACCCCACCGGAGAGTGATCTGATGAAAGATCTCCTGGTTCAGAGACATTTCTCCCAGAGCTGGGACTCCTCTGCTGAGCTGGTCCGCAACCACATTCAGGGACCCCCGAATGTGGACTGTTGAAAGGTGGGAAAGATTCTGCTTTGCCCAAGACAGAATTAGACCTACTTCTGAGAGTAGACTCTGAGACCTGGTGCCTCCCTGTTTGTTGATGTAGGATACCGCAGTAGAATTGTCCGAGCGAACCCTTAGGCTACTTTCACACTAGCGTTCGGGTGTCCGCTCGTGCGCTCCGTTTGAAGGGGCTCACGAGCGGTCCCGAACGCATCCGTCTGGCCCCAATGCATTCTCAGTGGAGGCGGATCCACTGAGAATGCATCCGCCTGCCAGCGTTCAGCCTCCGCTCCGCTCAGTGAGCGGACACCTGAACGCTGCTTGCAGCGTTCGGGTGTCCGCCTGGCCGTGCGGAGGCGAGCGGATCCGTCCAGACTTACAATGTAAGTCAATGGGGGCGGATCCGCTTGAAGATGACACCATATGGCTCAATCTTCAAGCGGATCCGTTCCCCATTGACTTACAATGTAAAGTCTGAACGGATACGCTCAGACAACTTTCACACTTAGAAAATTTTCTAAGTTTTAATGCAGACGCATCCGTTCTGAACGGATGCGAACGTCTGCATTATCGGAGCGGATCCGTCTGATGAAACATCAGACGGATCCGCTCCGAACGCAAGTGTGAAAGTAGCCTAACAGCCTTGTTTCTGATAAGGGGGAAAAAATGAAAGAGAGCCATCCGGATTGCTCTGAGTTCTCTCAGATTGGATGACATCAAACGCTCTTGAGGGCTCCAGGATCCTTGAACTTGAAGTTCCTCTAGATGGGCACCCCAGCCTAGAAGGGATGCATCTGTCGTCAACGGGATCCAACAAGGTTGGATCAAGGACCTCCCATCTTTGACCTGTTTCCACCACTTCAGTGAGCGGCGAGCTTGAGATGACAGGGAGCACTTTGTCTCTAGCCCTCTGGGAGTTCGATCCCATAGACTCAGAACTTCCGCTTGAAGAGGGCGAATATGCCACAAGGCCCAAGGAACCGCATCCACGGCTGCTGACATTAGGCCTAACATCCTCATCAATACTCTGATAGTTACCCGGCGGGGAACCATGAGTTGATCTGCAGTCTTGGAAATGCGTAACTTCCTTTCCGGAGAAAGGTAGAGCGTCATGTTGGCAGAATCTATTATGAACCCTAGAAACCTCCTGGTAGTGGAGGGAGAAATCTCTGACTTCTGCCAAATGATAATCCAGCCCAAGCGCTGGAGGAAGGACTGAGCCTGCAGCAGATGAAGATGAAGCGTCTCTACCGAGTGGGCTTTTAGAAGCCAATCGTCCAGATATGGAATGATCTCCAGGCCTCTCAATCTGAGGGGAGCTACTACAGCTATTACCACTTTGGTGAAGATGTAGGGCGCGGTTGTGATGCCGAAGGGAAGAGCGGCAAACTGAAAATGTTTCACCGTCCCCCTGAGACTCACTGCCACTCGTAGATACTTCCTGTGGGCCTGGCACACAGGGATGTGGAGATAGGCATCCCTTAGATCCAGTGTAACCATCAGGTCCCCTGGGTTCAGGATGCTGATTACCGATTTGATGGTTTCCATCCGGAACCGCCTTTTCTTTATGAATCGGTTGAGGTAGCGGAGATCTATGATCATGCGCCAACCTCCTGTGGCTTTGGGAACAAGGAAAACTGGCGAATAAACGCCGGATCCAATCTCTTCTGGAGGAACCTCCTCCAAGGCCCCTTTCCGCCTGTATTCCAGTATAGACTCCCCCTAAACCGCTTGCTTCTCGCGCGGAAGTAATCTTGTCAAAACAAATTTTTCTGGGGGAACAGATAAAAATTCTATCCTGTACCCTGTCCTTATTATATTCAGGACCCAGGGATCTGGAACAAACTCTGTCCAGGTATTTAGAAAAAAAGTTAGACGGCCTCCGACTGGGAGGTCTGAAAGAATAGGAGTCAAATTTATGACTGGATCTGACGGAAGGGGAGGGCCGTCACTGGTCGGCTTTATTGTTTTTGTTCCCACCGGAACGATATGATCCTCCCCTCCTGGACCCACGGCCTCGCTGAGGCCTGGATTGGCCCTGAAAGGGTCTGGACCCTCTACCCTGCCTACCCCTACCCCTAGGGGTTTGAGGGAGGCATTTACCTTTTTTATCTGCAAGACCCTCCATAATGCGGTCCAGTTCAGCCCCAAAAAGCCTTCCTGGCTCGTAAGGGAGGCTGCATAAATTATACTTGGAGGCATTATCTGCCACCCAAGGTTTTAGCCATAGTGGCCTCCTACCCGCTGAAGAGAGGGCCATAGCCTTAGAGGCTAATTTTAACTGCTGTGGGCCGGAGTCACACAGAAATTACACGGCCAGTAGAATGGACTTAAACTGCGCCAGGATGTCATCACGGGATATGCCAGAGTCGATATCCGACTGCACCTGTCTGAAGCGTCTTTGGAGGAAGACGGCTACCTCCGTAGAGGATATAGCCACAGATGCAGCAGCAGCGGTGGAGTAAGACCTTCTCAAGGTGCATTCTACCCGCCTGTCCATCGGGTCCTGTAAGTTGGAGCCATCATCAGCCGGGACCAGAGTCCTCTTAGACAATTTTGCAATTGCCAAATCAACTTTGGGCACAGTGCCCCACTGGTCTAATTGGGATGTCACAATCGGGTACATGGATTTGAAGCGCTTTGAGATGACCGGCGCTTTCTCAGGATGCTTCCATTCTAGCTTCATTAACCGAGACAGAGTCTCGTCCACTTTGAAGGCCCTTGGCCCCCTAGAGGTGGACTCTGAAGCTTCCCCGGGATCAACATCCTGGTCCCCCGACCGGATGGATCTAAGTAACCTCTGGGTCTTCTCTACAGGAAAGAAGTACCTTACAGCCTCTTCTTCCTCCCCGCTAGACTCAGAGGAATGGACTTCGTCCACGGTATGGTAGGCTTCCTCCTGCATAGGAGTGGGTCTCAGAGGAGATCGGACACTGGGTCTTCTGGATGACACAGAATCCCTTAGGGTGTTCATTGAGGACTCCACAAAGTCCTTTACCCAGACTACTACGTCCCGTATGGTAGGCTCCGTATCAGGAGGCAGAGGAGGAGGACGGCAAGAGGAACACCTATTAAACTCATAGGAGTCTGCTAGAGGGGTGTCACAATCCCTACACGCCAAATGCTTGCGCTTGGATGACGTCTTGCGCCCAGACCGATCCCCATCACCGGCAGAGGACATTATCTGCAGAGAGAAAGTTATAATGAATGAACAAGGTCTATTCATTAGATAAACAAAGAAGCAGCAAA
This sequence comes from Bufo bufo, assembly GCF_905171765.1. Taxonomy (NCBI): domain Eukaryota; kingdom Metazoa; phylum Chordata; class Amphibia; order Anura; family Bufonidae; genus Bufo; species Bufo bufo. Next base: position 785,916,139 of record NC_053390.1, on the reverse strand, counting down.
CCTACCAGGAACAGGAAAGCTGGTAACTAAAGTAGTTTGCCTCAGTAACCAACACAAGGCTGCAAACAGCACAGCCTGGAAGGACTGGAGGCTTTATATATTCAAATTTGGCGCCCAAAGTGACGTCAGACGCCAGGTTTGAACAAACTTTAATCATTGCTGTTCACCGACAGACCACCAGAGGGCGCTGGCACACAAGCTACCGCAGGTGAGGAGAGGAAGCCAAACAGGAAGCTGAATACAGGAGCTCCGTGCCTAGGACAGGAGCTTGTCTCACGGCACTAACAGCTTCCATCAGATAAGCTGCAACCCTGAAAGAAAAACACAAGGTTAGCATGTAATCTAAGAGTACGGCAGCCAAATGGCTGCCCCCGCCTGTCCTGCAGTCCCAAAGACAGAAAAAAACACACTGATGTATGGGGGGTTTGGCCTCTTATAGTGAGGTAATGGGGGCGTGGATTTATTTGATTACTTTACTTCATTAAATATTCCGTCTGTCCTACCAGTTTCACTGGGGCGGATAAACCCCACATGTGCTGCTGGTTAGGACGTAAGGGAAATATATATATATATACACACACATATATATATATATATATACACACGCACACACATATATATATACACACACATATATATATACACACACACATATATATATATACACACACACACACATATATATATATATATATATACACACATACACATATATATACACTACGTGCAGAATTATTAGGCAAATGAGTATTTTGACCACATCATCCTCTTTATGCATGTTGTCTTACTCCAAGCTGTATAGGCTCGAAAGCCTACTACCAATTAAGCATATTAGGTGATGTGCATCTCTGTAATGAGAGGGGGTGTGGTCTAATGACATCAACACCCTATACTAGGTGTGCATAATTATTAGGCAACTTCCTTTCCTTTGGCAAAATGGGTCAAAAGAAGGACTTGACAGGCTCAGAAAAGTCAAAAATAGTGAGATATCTTGCAGAGGGATGCAGCACTCTTAAAATTGCAAAGCTTCTGAAGCGTGATCATCAAACAATCAAGCGTTTCATTCAAAATAGTCAACAGGGTCGCAAGAAGCGTGTGGAAAAACCAAGGCGCAAAATAACTGCCCATGAACTGAGAAAAGTCAAGCGTGCAGCTGCCAAGATGCCACTTGCCACCAGTTTGGCCATATTTCAGAGCTGCAACATCACTGGAGTGCCCAAAAGCACAAGGTGTGCAATACTCAGAGACATGGCCAAGGTAAGAAAGGCTGAAAGACGACCACCACTGAACAAGACACACAAGCTGAAACGTCAAGACTGGGCCAAGAAATATCTCAATACTGATTTTTCTAAGGTTTTATGGACTGATGAAATGAGAGTGAGTCTTGATGGGCCAGATGGATGGGCCCGTGGCTGGATTGGTAAAGGGCAGAGAGCTCCAGTCCGACTCAGACGCCAGCAAGGTGGAGGTGGAGTACTGGTTTGGGCTGGTATCATCAAAGATGAGATTGTGGGGCCTTTTCGGGTTGAGGATGGAGTCAAGCTCAACTCCCAGTCCTACTGCCAGTTTCTGGAAGACACCTTCTTCAAGCAGTAGTACAGGAAGAAGTCTGCATCCTTCAAGAAAAACATGATTTTCATGCAGGACAATGCTCCATCACACGCGTCCAAGTACTCCACAGCGTGGCTGGCAAGAAAGGGTATAAAAGAAGAAAATCTAATGACATGGCCTCCTTGTTCACCTGATCTGAACCCCATTGAGAACCTGTGGTCCATCATCAAATGTGAGATTTACAAGGAGGGAAAACAGTACACCTCTCTGAACAGTGTCTGGGAGGCTGTGGTTGCTGCTGCACGCAATGTTGATGGTGAACAGATCAAAACACTGACTGAATCCATGGATGGCAGGCTTTTGAGTCCTTGCAAAGAAAAGTGGCTATATTGGTCACTGATTTGTTTTTGTTTTGTTTTTGAATGTCAGAAATGTATATTTGTGAATGTTGAGATGTTATATTGGTTTCACTGGTAAAAATAAATAATTGAAATGGATATATATTAGTTTTTTGTTAAGTTGCCTAATAATTATGCACAGTAATAGTCACCTGCACACACAGATATCCCCCTAAAATAGCTAAAGCTAAAAACAAACTAAAAACTACTTCCAAAAATATTCAGCTTTGATATTAATGAGTTTTTTGGGTTCATTGAGAACATGGTTGTTGTTCAATAATAAAATTAATCCTCAAAAATACAACTTGCCTAATAATTCTGCACTCCCTGTATATATGAATAAATAAATCAGGGAGCTCCGCTGTAAAAGAAGGAAATGCTGGAGTGCCAGCGGCTGAAGGGCGATCCCTCAAGCCCCAAAATCCAAAAAATAAAGAAACTCTGCGGCACATCCGTGAATGTGCGTTTATTCACCCGGTATTATGCGACGTTTCAGTCCTCTCAGTGGGACTATTCTCAAGCAGTGGTTACCAGTGGATATATATATATATATATATATATATATATATATATATATATATATATAGCCTCCAGCCAGTAGATTCTAGGTACCGTTGATAATTCCTGGCACATAAGCCTAGCACCCTGGATCTAATGTCTCCATACTCACCCACATGGTGTGCGTACCTCCCAACTTTTGAAAGTCCAAAAAATAAAAGCTAATCAATAAGTTATTATATATACTAAAAAATACAATTCCTCCTACCAAAAAATAAGCTCTCCTATAGCTGCACCGGCAGAAGAAGAAAAAAAAGTTATGGCCAGAAAAAAAAATAATCAAGAAAAATCGATAATTGTCTTTGAAAATAATCTAAATTATAATACTAATGTATTGTGATTGTCCATTTTGCCTCCTTTGTTGGCTGGATTCATTTCTCCATCACATTATACACTGCACATATCCAGGGGTTACGACCACCCTGCAATCCAGCAGCAGCGGTTGTTCTTGCAGACTATAGGAAAAGGCGCCAGTCTCCCTGGTGGCCCGTACTGTGGGAGCGCCCATACGCACAGATTTGCAGCGTCTCCCGTCCTGCTGTCACCTCGTATCAGTGTATAATGTGATGGAAAAATTAATCCAGCCAGTGTTTGATAAAGGCTATGTGATAGCCGAAACGTAACTACCTTCTGCACGTTTTGTTCACTTAAGCGGCTCCCAATAAAGGGACTTTTTTGTACCGGACATCCTGCCTCCATCCTTATTCATTGCCCTGATCCGTTCCGCAATTTTGTGGGAACCGCATCCTTGGTTCCGTTCTGTGGACCCCCAAAAAAAGATAGAGCATGTCCTATTTTTGTCTCCAATCGCGGACAAGAATAGACATTTTCTATTATAGTTGCCGCCATGTGCAGTCCGCAAATTGCTGAACGCACACAGTCCAGTATCTGTGTTTTGCAGATCTGCAAAACACTACGGTAGTGTGAATGAGCCCCAACTTTGATAATCTTTCAGGGTACTGTAGTCCACCAATTCCAGTTATTACTTTAGTTGCCCTCCTCTGGACCCTCTCCAGCTATGCTATGTCTGCCTTGTTCACAGGAGCCCAGAACTGTACACAGTACTCCATGTGTGGTCTGTCTAGTGATTTATAAAGTGGTAGGACTATGTTCTCATCACGGGCATCTATGACCCTTTTGATGCGACCCATTATCTTATTGGCCTTGGCCGCAGCTGCCTGACACTGTTTTTTGCAGCTTAGTTTGCCGTTTATTAAAATTCCTAGATCCTTTTCCATGTCAGTGTTAGGGCTTGTTCACACGGCCATTGTGTTCACTTGAATGGGCCCGCAATCACAGAACGAAAGCACGGATTGGAACCCCACGGAAGCACTACGGACTGCTTCCGTGGTGTTTCTGTCCGTGCGTCCGCACCGCAAAAAAATAGAGCATGTTCTATTTTTTTTGTGGTGCGGACGGATCATAGACCCATTCAAGTTGAATGGGTCTGGATCCTTCCTGGCCGCTGCACGGATGTTGCCCGTGCATTGGAGACCGCAAATTGCGGTCCCCAATGCACGGAACGGCCGGAAAACAGCTGTGTGAACAAGCCCTTACCCAGTGTTTTCCCATTTAGTATGTACGGGTGACTTGCATTATTCCTTCCCATGTGCATAACCTTACATTTATCAGTGTTAAACCTCATCTGCCACTTATCTGCCCAAGCCTCCAATCTATCCAGATCCCTCTGTAGCTGTATACTGTCCTATACTGTTATAGGGGTTGTGGAAAACATTGCGATACTGTAGAGGTGCGCATGCGTTTTTTTAAAAACCACAAATACCACTTTTTTATGGAAAAGATGGTTTTATTAAGTTTTTTCTTTTTAATACATTTTATTAAACATTTTTTTTAGTCCCACTAGGAGACATGGCTATTATAATGGACTGGTAGACCATGTACGCAAACGCATTATAGATTATCACTGTACTGGTGACAGGCTGTCTATTAAGCTCTGTCTGTGGCACAGTCTAATAGACACACTGTAGAACAGGGGTCGGGAACCTATGGCTCGCAAGCCAGATGTGGCTCTTTTGATGGCTGCATCTGGCTCGCAGACAAATCTTTAATTAAAAAAATATATTATTGTTAAAAATATAAAACATTTTCATGTATTTAAATCCATTCATTTCCTAAAGACTAAGTTGGTTCCAGCTTGGGTACAGATACATACGTCTCTTATGTAGCAAACTTTTATAACACATCTTAGACTCCCTAATGCTTCTCTGACCAGGATCATCACCACCTCCAGCGCTCCCAGAGAAAACTGCTTCCACTTGGGTCTTCCAAGTTTAATCATGTGATCTGAAATCCATTATACGATCTTCTGTAATGAAACAGGCAAAATTCGTAAAACACCCAAAAATTAATACCATAAGTATCTTACATACACCTCCTATAACGCTAAAAAAGCTACCACGCAAGTAAATATTGTAAATGTAATACTTTATTAGAAATCCACATAAAAAACACAATAATTATATTCTAAAATACATAAAGCAGCAAACATGAGAACACTGGAGTGTGTCAATAAAAGTAGGCTCCAGACGTCAAGGGACTAGTATAATATCAAGTAGCAGCATCATCACATGGGGCTCATTATAGCAAACATGCGTCCATATATTGCAATTCTCCGCACAACACTGAAGCGTGAGGGGCGGTGATATACCTATGTACACCCAAAGTGTAATGCTGCTAATAGAAATCACAAAGAGAATCAATATTACTGACCTGGAGCATCCGCCCGACGATCGTTTTGCTATGTGCTTCCTCACGGGGCATAACAAGATGGCCAATCATTCTCTCCTATATACCCCTCTAACACACAATCAACCAATGGGTGAGCCTATTGTTCGCAGCCTATCAGCTATCGGGTCACCTATTCCCGCTTCCAGATACATCCGGGATCTCGTCATAGATCAATGATGCAGCCGGCCGCGTCATATACCCCGTGACCCGTCACATGGAATCACAAAGTCACATGACGGGTCACATGATCGGACCGCAATTGACCGGTAAAGGAGCAACTCCTAATCTACATTTGCTCAGAGCCCGACCTACGTCTATCGTTTCAGTTGGTGAGTGTTATAGTGTATGTTATATATACCAATGGAACAAGATATCATGATTAACAGTACACAGTGTATAGATACAATAAAATTAGAGCAATTATAAAAATATCAGAAAATATAAAGTGCTAACTAGTGCAGACTAGTCAAGAGATACCACTCTTGGCTATATTTAAGCACTATAATCCAATGACGTGGTAAGTACAAATAAACGAGTGAACATGGATTACAAATATATCTAAAAATATGTCTGGAAATTACAACTCAAACACGTGATAAGTGAGCAATCCTAATAATGATTAATTAATCAACGTTATTTAATCCCTTCTATCCTCACATACTTGTTTTATTAAAAAAGAAGTATCATAAATATATATATACTTTTCCCATTATGTAATCAGACACTCTGATATCATATTCATTGAAAGTGCAAGTGCATACAGGAAGAAAAAGAAAAACAGAAAGCAAGAAACCCAATGTGAGTTGACGTGAAGAAAGGGCTCAGCGCTCAAGTGCTACAGATGATGATATCAGAATAGTAGATACACCATTTTCAGTTCCATGGTTAATCAGCTAAAATATCATACATGATAATAACATAAAAAATAATTCTAATACACAAAAGGCTACAAGGTGTCCCTCACATCAAAGACAATTACAGAATCATAGTAGTTCATCCAAGTATATCATCCCACCAACTAGAAAACCTGCATCGCAGGGTTACCCTCACGACCTAACTCGAATCAAGTAGTAAATACAAATAATAGTAGTTCATCCGATCTTGTCATCCCACCGGCTGCAGAGATTACGTGGTAAGACTGGCACCACGGCATAGCTCAAAGATAACTGGTGGTTTAGGCCCTCATACGCTAATTTGTTCCTGGGGCTGTGGGAAAGGGAGATACTCCAGACAGAGGTGACACCATTGGCACAGAAGGTACAATATTGGGGCAGATATATTGACGGTATGTTAATCATATGGCAGGGCACTAATGAAGAGTTTTGCCTGTTTATAAGTCAACTCAACAAGAATAATTTGAATATTCGACTGACCTCCACTGTAAGTCGGACGGAGGTGGAATTCCTGGGTGTGAAAATCTGTGTGGGAGAAAAGGGGAAAATAGTGACAGACTTATACAGAAAACCAACTTCGGTCAATCGTATACTGTCAGCAAAATCTGCACACCCCAGGAGGCTGATTGATAACATCCCTGTGGGGCAATTCTTAAGGGCGAGGCGGATATGCTCCACTGATCAGCTCTTCGAGACACAAGCGGAGGATCTACGCAGTAGATTTCAGGCCAGGAATTATACGGAGAGATCTGTTGAAAAGGCATACAGACGGGCAAGACTGTCTAGACGCTCGAATCTACTACAAGATACGAAACATAAGGATACTGTAGAGGATGTTGGATTTATTACAACGTTCAATAACAAAAGCAAGGAGATTACCGACATACTATCCAGACACTGGGACATTCTAAAACTTGACCCACAATTAAAGGATAAATTGAAAGAGCATCCAAGTATCACGTTTAGGAGAGCAAAAAACTTAAAAGATCATTTGGTACAGAGCCAGTATGTGGCACGCTCTCCTAATCCTTTTGGATCAAGAGGTCCCCGTTGGGGTAACAAACAGTGCGGGAGGTGTGTGACCTGTGTTAATATGGACAGGAGCGAGATCTTTTGGGATGCCACACACCAAAAAAAATATAAAATCACTTATCCAATTGATTGTGCAACGATAGGGGTGATCTATTGGGCTATTTGCCCTTGCAAGAAAGTATACGTGGGGATGACCTCTCGCCAATTTAAGAAACGCATCCGTGAACATGTACTGTCTATTGAAGCTGCCAGGGATGTCACGGATGTGGAACTATTCACGGCCATACCTAGGCACTTCAAGGCAGCACATGACTGTGAGGGATCAGGTCTGCGTTTCCGAGGGATTGATCACGTGATGATCTCCCCAAGAGGCGGTAACTGGAAGAGATTATTAGCCCAACGAGAGACACGCTGGATCTACACATTGACAGCTATGGCCCCGCTAGGGTTAAATGATAATAATAGCTTTGCTCCGTTCTTATAGGTCTCTGTCTCTATTGCTTCGATGTACTAGGATCATCCTGAACCACCAGGTAGGATTGGTTTTTTAACTAATGTTATGTTTATAATAATGTTTTTAACAGTTCCCTTTCTGTAGTCTTTTTTAGCTATATGGCGATAGGGCATGGTGGTTTGATATATACCGTATACTTATGTGCCATATCTCTCTCCTCTCTTCTAGTTATCTTTGAGCTATGCCGTGGTGCCAGTCTTACCACGTAATCTCTGCAGCCGGTGGGATGACAAGATCGGATGAACTACTATTATATGTATTTACTACTTGATTCGAGTTAGGTCGTGAGGGTAACCCTGCGATGCAGGTTTTCTAGTTGGTGGGATGATATACTTGGATGAACTACTATGATTCTGTAATTGTCTTTGATGTGAGGGACACCTTGTAGCCTTTTGTGCATTAGAATTATTTTTTATGTTATTATCATGTATGATATTTTAGCTGATTAACCATGGAACTGAAAATGGTGTATCTACTATTCTGATATCATCATCTGTAGCACTTGAGCGCTGAGCCCTTTCTTCACGTCAACTCACATTGGGTTTCTTCCTTTCTGTTTTTCTTTTTCTTCCTGTATGCACTTGCACTTTCAATGATTATGATATCAGAGTGTCTGATTACATAATGGGAAATATATATATATTTATGATACTTCTTTTTTAATAAAACAAGTATGTGAGGATAGAAGGGATTAAATAACGTTGATTAATTAATCATTATTAGGATTGCTCACTTATCACGTGTTTGAGTTGTAATTTCTAGACATATTTTTAGATATATTTGTAATCCATGTTCACTCGTTTATTTGTACTTACCACGTCATTGGATTATAGTGCTTAAATATAGCCAAGAGTGGAATCTCTTGACTAGTCTGCACTAGTTAGCACTTTATATTTTCTGATATTTTTATAATTGCTCTAATTTTATTGTATCTATACACTGTGTACTGTTAATCATGATATCTTGTTCCATTGGTATATATAACATACACTATAACACTCACCAACTGAAACGATAGACGTAGGTCGGGCTCTGAGCAAATGTAGATTAGGAGTTGCTCCTTTACCGGTCAATTGCGGTCCGATCATGTGACCCGTCATGTGACTTTGTGATTCCATGTGACGGGTCACGGGGTATATGACGCGGCCGGCTGCATCATTGATCTATGACGAGATCCCGGATGTATCTGGAAGTGGGAATAGGTGACCCGATAGCTGATAGGCTGCGAACATTAGGCTCACCCATTGGTTGATTGTGTGTTAGAGGGGTATATAGGAGAGAATGATTGGCCATCTTGTTATGCCCCGTGAGGAAGCACATAGCAAAACGATCGTCGGGCGGACGCTCCAGACTGGGTCAGTAATATTGATTCTCTTTGTGATTTCTATTAGCAGCATTACACTTTGGGTGTACATAGGTATATCACCGCCCCTCACGCTTCAGTGTTGTGCGGCGAATTGCAATATATGGACGCATGTTTGCTATAATGAGCCCCATGTGATGATGCTGCTACTTGATATTATACTAGTCCCTTGACGCCTACTTTTATTGACACACTCCAGTGTTCTCATGTTTGCTGCTTTATGTATTTTAGAATATAATTATTGTGTTTTTTATGTGGATTTCTAATAAAGTATTACATTTACAATATTTACTTGCGTGGTAGCTTTTTTAGCGTTATAGGAGGTGTACGGATGATTCCATGTGAGATACTTATGGTATAAATTTTTTGGTGTTTTACATATATGTATGTGTATAGAGGCTGGTATTGTATGTGTATATATAGATGTGTCTGTATGCCCTTATATTTACGCACATGTCTGTATATACTTATATTAATGATGTATATATGCCCCAAATTATCTATATGTATTGTAGGAAGGCGCAAGGGGCCGTCATTGATGGAAGGTATGTGTCACCGAGATTCCTGGCCTCGGTGAGGTAAGAGTCGGTAGTTTTAAGTGTCAGCGGCAGCTAGTGCTCGTTGACACTGTTAGTTGTTAGTATGACTGTAAAGCCGATCCGGGGCGGCTCTTACTGGGAGTAGCCAAAGTGCTGGGTGGGTGGCTTCTCCCCACGCTCCAGGCCGGGTCTTTTTTGGCCTATATAAAACCCAGCCAGCAGTCTCAGCTGGTTGTGGTTTTTCCTCCATCTGACAGAGAAGCTGGGGAGTCTCTGCGTTATGGGACCTGTGAATTTGTGCCGTGCTAAAGGGCTGAGAGCCGCATGCCGGGAAACAGGCCTCTAAAGCCTGCTGTGGACTGCGGATGGAAAACTGCTAACCAGGTGAAGATTTTGTTCTATGGACATTGTATGGTGTGAACAATTTTGTTTTTCCTTATGTGTGAATAAACACCGAACTGTTTAAGTTAAAGACTTTGTGATTGCCTCTATACTGCGTCCTCTAGCCTGTCTACCAGAGCAAAACCCCACAGTATGTATATATACTTATGTAATCCTAAATGCGGCCAGAATATCCCCCATCTCGGGTGCCCCCTTCTCTGGAATGCGCCTGCAGGAAGGGAGGCCGACAACTGGACAATTATGTCCAGTTTCGGTCACTTAAAAGGACAGAGAATCAATTTAATTCCTCTGGCCTTTGATATCATCTCTGGCAAGGCCGGCACTACAAAGGCGGGGGAACAAAGAGCTCCCCAGCCCCTCTAGGTGGCATACTGTACCTCTGATAGTGTAATTACAGCACTAGGAGGTATGCGGGCGCTTCACAGGTGGGAGATTCGAATCATCCCCCGCCTGGAAGTGCGCAGGTAATTAACTCCTGCAGCCCCCCTGAGATGCAAGAATCATCCCCTGGATGATGAGAATCCAAGCGAGGATCATCCCTGGACAACGAGCATTTAAGTATCATTTAATCCCCGCTCTGCCACCCTATACCACCAACGATACCCAACCTGCATTAACCCCTGCTATACCACCAACGCTTCTACCCCTGCATTCCCTGTCCCATACCCCTGCTGCATTAACCCCTGCAGAATATACGTGTGTAAGTAAGTGTAATGCTTAGGTAGTGTTTGGGGTGGAATTGTTTATTATTTTGTACTGTGTAGTGTAGTTAGGTGATTGCTGTGTTGTAGTGTGTTTAATATATATTACTGTACTGTGGTGTGTGCGTCTATATGTATATATATTTATAACCATTGATATATAAATATACAGTATATGGATATAGCGTAATAGACTGCATTTGTATTGTGTAATAAATATTTCTTTATTCATAACATACAGTGTATTTATTGTAGTAGTAAGTCGCAGTAGTTTAGTTCAGTGTAGAGTAAGGCAACAGAGGTACTGTAGCTAGTTAGCTAGTCCCAGGGTCATCTGATCAGGGAGAATGTTACAGGGTCCAAGATGGACTCTAACCCCACTACTTCATCTACACCTTTTTTAGGGGGAGATCCTTCAATGGCAGGACACGCTGAGGGGGCAAGCGACAACACAAACAGAGGAAAAGGGAAAAATATGCAGCCCCAGCGGGGCAGGACTTTGAGACACAAGATATAGTGGTAAATATATCTTCTGTTGCTCTTAATGCCGCACAGTTATCTACATTAAACAAAGGTCTGTCCTATTGTCCCATGAGCACAACTAAGTGGTTTGATCTAGAAATGGATCTCCAGAGGTTTTTACGTGCAATTAAATTGAAAGTGTGGTTCGCGGACCAAAGGGACAGACCGCCAACTGAGGTCATACATACTAGTGAGTTGAATTTGAAAAGCATGGGTTTATTCGTAAAGAGTGAGTTCTCTCCAGTCATTAATCATCCTGCTATTGAAGCTTTCGGTATCGCAGTCAAACGCGACATCGAGAGACTCAAACAGGAATCCTCCCAGCAACCACTTAAGTTTGCTAATATGACTACAGTAGAGATGGCGGCACTTAGGGATCTGGCTTCGGACCGCAACCTCACAATCAAGTCGGATGACAAAGGTGGTGGGGTTGTGGTCATGACACCAGATCCTATGTGGCCGAAATCAGGCTGCAGCTTGCAGATACTAACTATATGAAAGGATTTATAATGACCCCAAGTTTGTGTTACTCAGAGAGCTGAAAGATCTATTGATTAGAGCTAGAGATAAAGGCATTATTGATGACAAGATTTTTACCTTTTTATATTGTGATAAACCAGTTACACCTATATTGTACACCCTACCAAAGATTCACAAGTCATTGACCTCCACTCCAAAGCACCTAATTGTCTCGGGTAGAGACTCATTGTTTTGCAAAGCGGCGATCTTTTTAGACAAAATTTTGCGTCCATTTGCCATGTCAGCTAGATCCTACATTAGAGACACTAATTATTTTCTGTTCCAAGATGATTTCTTTTTGCAATTGCGGGGGACCGCGATGGGGTCCAATGTGTCGCCGACCTATGCAAATCTTTACATGACACATCTTGAGGAGTCTGTCGTCTATGTGAGCCACCACTTCAGCCATGTGCTGGGGTGGTGGCGGTACATCGACGACATTTTCCTGATTTGGGTCGGCACCACAGAGGACCTCATGGCGTTTCACAGTTTTTTAAATACCATTGACCCCAGTGTCAAATTTACTTTGACGCATTCTGAGGGAACCATACAGTTTTTGGACACTCAGGTCAGCATTTGCAATGATAGGCTAGTCACTGATTTATATGTGAAACCTACAGACAAAAATACTCTATTATGCTTTGAGAGTCATCACCCTAGACCCATGATCAGGTCACTTCCATTTAGCCAACTGCTCAGGGTCAAGAAAATTGTTCAAGATCCCACTTCAGTAGATACTAGGCTGCAAGAAATGGGGTCCAAATTCCGGACACATGGCTACCCAAAAAAACTGATCCAAGAACATTTAGGCAGATTTAAGCCCCTCACTAAAGAGGCCATTAGGGAGGGATTAGGTGACACCACATGCTCTAAGGCCCGGATTACCTTTGTGTCAGAGTTTATCTGTGAGCGCACGGAGGGCTGATGGGGGTAGTAGTCGTACTCACGATTTTGTAGCTCCCTGGGCCGGTGTTCAGTGATGGGGAATGTAACGGATCTCCTGGCACCCCGACCTGGTACCTCCGTTGATAGATGCTCCTAGTGCTTTCCGAGGACTCCAAGCACTCAACTTGACACCGTACGCACTGCAGACCCCACGAACCGCCGAAGCTTGGTTGAGGTCTCGCCGTCTCCTACCCACCCTGGACCTACGACAAGGCTCCAGTGGGTGAACCTCTCCTAAAACCAGAGAGCAGGAACAGCTCTTAAAAGAGCTAGTAGTTATAGCCAGGGGAGTATAGCAAATCTCCCAGCGTATAGCAATCCCCAGTGTCGATCAGTTACCCAAACACCAGCCTCAACATGATAAAGGGTAAAACAGGAACACTTTATTGAGGGCTACCCGCCCGTATTTATGCAGGTCCCCATCTGGTGGACACGCCCCTAGGGGACCAGAATGAAGACTGTGACACAGGACAGATATGCAGCACTGCAGGATACACAGACACAACACATCCCCACAATGCATCATGGTTTCCTCCTCTCTGCCCTGGAGACACCCGAGGAGTAATCCAATTATCTCTCAAGACAAAGGGAAATCGCCAATACACATGTGGGGACAACAGGACAGAAATCACCACCCAAACACACAATGTCACACCCCCACAGCAAACACAGACATTTAACATATTCCCAGATAGCTCAAGTCTGAGTGCATATCATTAGGTGAATGGCACTCAGAATACACAAATACACTAAAATTAGCTATCTGGGTACCCTCACATAACAAAATACAATTGCAAAGACAGATTTAAGCTGTGCGGCCGGTCTGTCTGCTCCTTTAAAGTTAGACTGGGCCATAATCCTGAGGCAAGAGGCTGGTAGCCAGGCACCTCCGAAACTCAGTGGCGAGGTTGGTTTCGCCACAGGGAAGACAGCACTTAATCCTCCGGGGCACTCTCTAGTACAGGGATTACCAGCCAGATGGTAGTTGAGGTGTTTAGGGTGGTATAGGTGTTCAGGGTGCTTTTGAGGCCTGGACCCCAGTTGTTCGTGACGCCAGCACCGTTAGGTGCAAAGGTTGGGGGTGGAAAAGATGAGGAGTCGGTTGTAGTAAAACAGTTCAACTTTTACTTGAAGGGAACCTGTCATGTGGATATTTGATTATAATCAAACTAATTATATACAATCATTAACTACTAAAAAGTACCTTAGATGTATTCACTTACTGGTGTGACAGATGGTTACCTCATAATATACACACAAAGATGCCGCATGCTAATGAGCTGATTTGAGTCCAGCGTGATGTCAGTGAGTCCAGCGTTTTTTTAATTCAGAGCTATAGCCACTCCCCCACCCACCTGCTGCTGATTCATATGGAAAAAAACTGTCAATCAGCAGCAGGTAGGCGGGGAGAGTCAGGAGCTCATGAATATTCAGGACACATCATTATCAGCTGGAGCTTTTCAATACAAGATGTTGGCAGATTGACTGGGTCAATTAAAGAAAGTGACCCAGCATTTTGCTAAGAGAATCAGTCACTTATTTATGTTGCCCTTAGTTAGGACACCATAAAACAGGCTGGACAGTTGTCAGTTAAAGGGGTATTCTCAACACGCCGTTTCATACTTACCTGCTCCCGGCGCGCTGTCCACTTCCTGGTTTTGGCACTCGGCAGGGGGCGGGCTCCATCTTGATTGAAGTCTTCTCCCGGCCGCGCGCCAGTATACTATACTGGCCAGGAAGAAATCACCATAGCGCATGCGCGGCCTCGGCGTGCACTTTCGGGACTGCGCGCGGCCTGGCCGGGAGAAGAGAAGAAGTCGTGTGCGCAAGCGCGGCCACCGCGATTCCTGAGAAGAGCGGTGGCCGTAACCAGGGGAAACGGAACACAACAGTCAGGTAAGTATATGTTTATTTTCTTCTAAGGGGTGGGAATTAGTTAATTAAATATATTTAGAAAAATGATCACTGTTTAAATCATTAACAGATTTAACAGTGATCATTAAGATGGGAATACCCCTTTAAGGAGTTTTCCTAAAACTTTTACTTTAAAAGGCAAGAAAAAGGCTCTTTCTTATATAAGCCTGCGCTCAATCCATTCTCTAGCACTCAGGTATAGTGTATCACATTTCCGTGATTGTCTTCAATTTCATAGTGCTTCATGTACTGTATACTCATGTTTTCCCAAATAGTGATAGTGATTAAAACATGCATGGCTTGCTCCAACATAATTCACACCTGTAGGAAAACCGCAACGCAGGAATCCATAAAATTCAGCTACCTTATGCTCTCACGGCACTATATCACAGATGGAGCGTTCCTATAGAAGGAGACGAAACATCAAAGATAGAGTGGTGGTGAGGACGAGTGTTCCAGAACAAGTGCGCTTACGACAGACTTTTTTCAAAACTAAAAACAATGGCAGTTATCCCTGCCTGAACTGTGTAAACTGTAAATTGATGCAAAAAGGGAAGGAGTTTATACATCCAGCAACAGGAGAAAAGTGCGTAATTAGACGTTATCTTACCTGTGATTCTTTGTGGGTGGTGTACGTCTTGTGGTGCCCCTTCAAGCTGCTGTATGTGGGGGAGACAACCACAGACGTGAAGACACGTTTGAACAATCACAGGTTTAGTATTAGAAATGAGAGGAAAGACCTCCCGGTATCTAAACACTTTAGTGAGTACAAACATAAAGAACAGGAACTTAGGTTTATGATACTTGATCATGTGGCCATGCCAAAGAGGGGGGGAGACAGGGTGTCCCTCCTAAAAAAAATGTGAATTGAGGTGGATCCATCGCTTGGATACACTCAAACCTAAAGGGTTAAACATAGAATTTAGAGTGACCTCAGGAATGATCAACTGAGGTATGTAGAGGATGACGCACAAATTGCTGCTACCCTGGTGTCTGGCGACACTCCAGTCATTGTAGATGATACATTAGGATATAAGGATTATGCAACTTATTTATGATAGTTTATTATATTCCGCAGTTACTTATTGAGAGTTGTGGACACCTGTGGGAGAGATCGCTTACCCAGGTTTTATCCATTTCAGTTACCTTATAATATTAATCGTTACCATTATTACAGAGGGACTTTAATATGTGAGTATACGTATGCAAATGTTCATGTGTTGAATATACCGGGTAGTATTGCCGGGAGGTCACATAGATTGTGGTCAATACCATATCTAATATAGTCCTCAATAAATACAGGTAACGATTATAATGATTATGTAATTCAGGCTGGGGTCAATATAAGGTTTTATTGTTGCTTCTAGTGAATACAGCGCTTTGATGTATAGAGAAACTTGGGCGACATGAAGATGCTGCGCGATGTAATACTGATGGTTGACCAGGTTTCCAGACTTGGGAACTTTGGTGCTCCTTCGGTGTTCGCCCTGTTGCAGGCGTGGGGTGCAGGGCGGGAGGCTGAGTTGGGCATGCGCGTGTTGCAGTGTTGGTCCGCCCGGGTTTGTGATGCGCTGCGATGCGATGGTGGCGCAGGCGTAGTGAACAGGGAGACACGCCGAGTTGGGGGAACGCTCCATCTTTAATGTAGCGCTGTGAGAGCATGCTGCGAGATCGGCCTGCCTCTAACACCGGGTGATGACGCACGGCGGTATGAGGGCAGCGCAGGCGCAATGTACAGAGAGACATGCCGAAATGGGGGAACGCTCCATCTGTGATATAGTGCCGTGAGAGCATAAGGTAACTGAATTTTATGGATTCCTGTGTTGCAGTTTTCTTACAGGTGTGAATTATGTTGGAGCAAGCCATGGATGTTTTAATCACTATCACTATTTGGGAAAACATGAGTATACAGTACATGAAGCACTATGAAATTGAAGACAATTACGGAAATGTGATACACTATACCTGAGGGGATCCGACGGTTGCTGTACTATGAATTGTCACAAGAGAATGAATTGTTTTATATGGAGTTTTTATATGCACCAGTATGGAATTAAACAGGAAATTAGCACAGATTACTTCGTGAAATGTTCCTATATATGCACAGTCACTTTATTATGTGTTTCACTTGGCTTAATAATGGCACTGTGAGAGAGCTGAAACGTTGCCTGTATCGAATAAATTTTGTATTTTTTCACTTTTTATCTAAGGAGTGCTGCGTTACATTTATTTGGATTGTGTTTGGACCCCAGGACCCAGGGGAAAACGCTGGCACCTGAATCATTTGCATCACTTGAAGTGAGGAGTGCTGCCCTGCCATCTTTTGGATATATATACACTGCTCAAAAAAATAAAGGGAACACTTAAACAACACAATGTAACTCCAAGTCAATCACACTTCTGTGAAATCAAACTGTCCACTTAGGAAGCAACACTGAGTGACAATCAATTTCACATGCTGTTGTGAAAATGGGATAGACAACAGGTGGAAATTATAGGCAATTAGCAAGACACCCCCAATAAAGAAGTGGTTCTGCAGGTGGTGATCACAGACCACTTCTCAGTTCCTATGCTTCCTGGCTGATGTTTTGGTCACTTTTGAATGCTGGCGGTGCTTTCACTCTAGTAGTAGCATGAGACGGAGTCTACAACCCACACAAGTGGCTCAGGTAGTGCAGCTTATCCAGGATGGCACATCAATGTGAGCTGTGGCAAGAAGGTTTGCTGTGTCTGTCAGCATAGTGTCCAGAGCATGGAGGCGCTACCAGGAGACAGGCCAGTACATCAGGAGACGTGGAGGAGGCCGTAGGAGGGCAACAACCCAGCAGCAGGACCGCTACCTCCGCCTTTGTGCAAGGAGGAACAGGAGGAGCACTGCCAGAGCCCTGCAAAATGACCTCCAGCAGGCCACAAATGTGCATTTGTCTGCTCAAACGGTCAGAAACAGACTCCATGAGGGTGATATGAGGGCCCGACGTCTACAGGTGGGGGTTGTGCTTACAGCCCAACACCGTGCAGGACTTTTGGCATTTGCCAGAGAACACCAAGATTGGCAAATTCGCCACTGGCGCCCCGTGCTCTTCAAAGATGAAAGCAGGTTCACACTGAGCACATGTGACAGACGTGACAGAGTCTGGAGACGCCGTGGAGAACGTTCTGCTGCCTGCAACATCCTCCAGCATGACCGGTTTGGCATTGGGTCAGTAATGGTGTGGGGTGGCATTTCTTTGGAGGGCCGCACAGCCCTCCATGTGCTCGCCAGAGGTAGCCTGCCTGCCATTAGGTACCGAGATGAGATCCTCAGACCCCTTGTGAGACCATATGCTGGTGCGGTTGGCCCTGGGTTCCTCCTAATGCAAGACAATGCTAGACCTCATGTGGCTGAAGTGTGTCAGCAATTCCTGCAAAACGAAGGCATTGATGCTATGGACTGGCCCGCCCGTTCCCCAGACCTGAATCCAATTGAGCACATCTGGGACATCATGTCTCGCTCTATCCACCAACGTCACGTTGCACCACAGACTGTCCAGGAGTTGGCAGATGCTTTAGTCCAGGTCTGGGAGGAGATCCCTCAGGAGACCGTCCGCCACCTCATCAGGAGCATGCACAGGCGTTGTAGGGAGGTCATACAGGCAAGTGGAGGCCACAAACACTACTGAGCCTCATTTTGACTTGTTTTAAGGACATTACATCAAAGTTGGATCAGCCTGTAGTGTGTTTTTCCACTTTAATTTTGAGTGTGACTCCAAATCCAGACCTCCGTGGGTTGAAAAATTCAACTATGTAAAGAACAAAGTATTTCAGAAGAATATTTAATTAATTCAGATCTAGGATGTGTTATTTTTGTGTTCCCTTTATTTTTTTGAGCAGTGTATATATATGTGGTGCCAGCACCACCTAGGGGCGAATAAATGAAATGACTCTGCCAGCCTGTTAAAGAAAATTATAAATACACTAGCAGAAGGACACGGCTTTGCACGGGTATATTTCATCTATTTCATTTAATGTTTGTGTGCGTCATTCAAAGATATCAACAGTATTCTCTATAATAGTGACATCCACAGCGCCCTGCCCTTTTCAAGCTGACCTACAGCAGTGAAGAAAAATGGCTGAGTTGTTATGGAAACCTGGGGTAAAACTGTGTGTATGTGGAGACTAAGGGCCTGTGAGCTTCTATTGGCTGATAAGGGTCATGTGATCAGGCTTCTATTGGCTAATGCATTTTTTGGGAATATCTCAAGTAGGGATGTCCTTTTGTGAATACTCATTTTTATTGAATTTTGACATCAACAAATGAAGCCTTTTGGTAGTTACATGACAAAATAGAAATATATCCATTAACAGGAGCAAGTGATATGAATAAAACGGTGGAAACTATGGAAGTCTCCGAGGAAACCACCCATCTGTGGTATAACGGTATACAAGTTACAGAACAAGTATAGAAGAGTACAAAATAAACATTCATGTAAAGAACACTCTCCGTTCAAACGACCATGTCTAAGGTTTGCCGTTGAATAAGCTTACTCTTCATGGGACATGTAGTAGAGTTATTACCCAGGGCGCCCATATAGCGTCTCTCTTTCTGGGATCAATAATGGAGGGTGGGAGGTGTTTCTCATATCTGCATGTATTATTCACTGTACCTATGACTTCCTGCAAGTCAGGGGGATTCACTGATTTCCAGTGGCGAGTAACAACTAATTTGGCACTCAATAATATGTGGCCTATCAGGCCCATATAGTCCCTATCACAATGGTGGATGCCCAAAAATAATAGCGCTAATTCTGGGGATGGAGGGATCATATTAAGGGCAATTTGAGAAATCAAAAGAAAGACTTGTTGCCAATAGTTGTGAAGTTTGGGGCAGGACCATAGGTTTGTCACCGCCGGCCCTGGGAGAGATCTTAGAAGTTCAGATAGACGGAAGACTCAGGAGTCTGACAGATCTCTCTTGTTTACATTGTTGCTGACAGGTTTCCACCCCTTTGCAGATGCTGCTCATTATCAGTCAGGTGGCTCTTTATATGTTCCGACTCTCACTTGTTTCCTTGCGGCTGATAGTTCTTCTGTGGAGTGCTCTGCTTGTGAGGTGATTCTCCTGTTCCAGTTGCTTCTCAAGCTAAGTCCTTTTCCCTTTTCTTGGTGTGTCTGTTTTGACTAGGCCTCAGGGAGACACTAGCTCCTTCAGTTTGGAAGGAGCCGGATGCCTCTTTCCCTGTTCCCTAAGCTGAGAGTTTATTGCAGTGTTTCAGCAGTCTCAGGTTCCTGTGCATGTGCATTTCTACCTTTGAGATTTGCACATGTTGTTAGCAGCTTAGTGAGAGAATCAGGGATTGCTAGGACGTGACCTCTTTGTTCCCTAGGTTTGGGGCCTAGTCTGTTGTTGTTTTGTTGTGGTTCCCTTTGGTTGTCTTTCCCTCTTTCCCGTGACAAGGATGTGATATAAGGTTCCTCCACACTCTCTCCAACAGCAAGCTGATACACCCGGGTACATTTTACTCAACCTTTCTGGAGTGAAATACCTTAAGAGGGTCTTCACACCTGCCTCGTAATGGGTTACACATTTAAAGTTGGAAGAAAGGAAATCAATAGCCCTAGACCATTCTTCTTCAGGGTATGAACGTCCTAAGTCTGTTTCCCATGCCAAGATGGGCTTAGATTTAACAAACGTGTTTTTGTCCCCTATCGGATCGTATGTACATCTTGTGGTTTGTTTTTTATGTAGTGTCGGCTTTAGGAATAACCTAAGAAGATCTGAATTTATTTTTAAAGGCTTCTTTAAGCTTGTGTCATGGTAATGTCTCACTCTTAGGTAGTTATAAAATTCCCTATTGGGGATATGGAAGCGGTCTCGAATAGACTCAAAAGGAATCATTGAGGTTCCCTGAACAATCTGATCCAAGGTGTATACTCCCGCTTTGTGTCATATAGACAGGTCAAGACCCTCAGAGCCACTTTCAAGAATGTGGGTCGAGACCATCTCGATCGGGAGTTGTCCCATCTTCCCATGAACTTGATGGATTCGCTGCCATAAATTCCCTGCGTGAACCACGGTAAGTAGCTGTGTTTAGTAAGGTTTGGGAGACCATAACGATTGAACTAAATAGTGGGATTTTATTGATTCCAACTCAATTTGAATCCACTGTTTATCAGGTGAGTCTGTGCACCATTCCCTTAGGGTCTGAGTCTGTCCTGCACCCCTCCTCCTTGTCATCAAACTGTGTGCAACGCGAGGTCGGACAGATTTCCAAAGGTACCTATTCAGAATTGCCTGTGCGTTTTTTTTAAAAAGGACTCTGGGACTGGTATACGGTAGGCAGGGCCCTGAAAACATAAATAAGTTTGGGTAATGTCATCATCTGGAAAGAAGCTATTCTCCCTATCCAGGATATATCTTTCATGAGGAAACTGTTGAGATCCTGAGTAAGTGTGGACAGAAGGGGTTCATAATTTTGTTTATATAACAGAGAGCTAGAATTAGTGAGCTTAATTCCCAAGTATTTTAATTCTGTTATCTGCCAGTCTAGGGGATACATAGCCTGTAATTGTCTGAAAACTGGATGAGGAGTATTAATCCGGAGAGCTTGTGACTTTGATTCTTTAACCTTGTAATAGGACAATGAGCCGAAGTGAGAGATAATCTTCAAAGCCTAAGGATTTTGGAGGGTCTGACAAAGTTAGAATAATATTGTCAGCATATAATGAAATGGTGTGTGTGTGGTGGAGCCTACCACGAATCCAGCCACGTCATCTGAATTACGGATATGCTGAGCTAAAGGCTCCAAGGCCAGAATGAAAAGGAGGAGGGATAGTGGGCAGCCTTGACGAGACCCGTTTGAGATCTGAAAGCTAGAAGATAGCACACCGTTCACAAAAACATTTGCGGTTGGATTAGAATATAGGCTGTAAATAGCATTTAAAATAGGACACTGAAAACCCATCTCGTCTAGAACCGAGAAAGCGTATTGCCAATGCAGTCGGTCAAACGTCTTTTCGGCATCTAAGGCCACTGCCAACAGGAGTAATTTATGCATTTTGGGTGTTGTCAGACGCAAGACGGCCTTTAGCAAAGCCAGTTTGATCCTTTTGTATTAATAAATTAAGTACAGGGGAAAGCCTAGATGCAATCAGTTTCGCGAATATTTTTATATCTGAATTTAAAAGGGATATGGGTCTAAAATTCTGCGGTGAATGGGTAGGTTTGCCCAGTTTAGGAAGCATTATAATCAATGCTTGTAGCATGTCCTTAGGGAAGGGAGTTCCTCTCATACATTGATTGAATATGGTCAAGAGCTTGGGAGCTAGTAGTGTCTGGAATTGCTTATAAAACTCATTCGATAAGCCATCTGGGCCTGGGGATTTTCCCTGCAGAAGAGCTGATAACAATTTATTAATCTCTAGCTCCGTGAGGGGGGAATTTAAAACTTCTAGATGGACTTGGGTGAGCGATGGTAGTGCTGCCTTTGCTAAGAAGTCGGATACCAATGCAGTATAGTTCTCTGGCAGAGAAACAGACTCTTTGAGGTTGTATAGATTCATATAATAAAGTCTAAACTGTTTGGCAATATCTCTGGGGTCTATTAATTTTGCCTGTGTCTGTGAATGAAGTATATATGGGATCTTTGATTTTGTTTGTTGTGTTTTTAAGTTGTTTAGCTAATGAACGTCCTGCTTTATTTCCTTGTGCATAGTATCTGGATTTTAACCTAAGTAGGCTTTTCTCATAATCCTGTATCAACAATAATCTTAATCTGTCTCTTTCCAATCTCAGCTCCTCCGTAACCGGGGCCGTGAGAGTCCGTTTATTTATTGTTTCTATCTTGGAGATTTTTTCAAGCAATGCCTTTGTGTCCCGCTCCTTTCTTTTCTTCTCTTTGTGATTTATTTTAATGAGCAGCCCACGAATTAAGGCCTTATGGGCTTGCCAGATGATAAAGGGGTCTGAAACTGAGCCTTCATTGAAAAGGAAGTATTCCTGCATGGCCTGTGAGATTTCCACCTGGTGGGAAGGGACGTGAAACTGATAGAGATCTTCTAGTGTAATTATTACGGGGGCATGATCAGAAATACTAATAAGGCCAATATCAGATGATGTAGCATGGAAAAGGGTGGTCTGATCCACTAAGAAGAGGTCTATACGTGAGTATGACTTATGATGGGGGAAAAAAAAGGTGTAGTCCTTCTCCTGACTACGTTGTGCTTGCCAGAGATCTACAAGTTCATCCGATTGGATAAAGGAAGTCAAACTGCCCATGGTCCTTCTAGAGGGGTTAGTGGAATCCAGGGACGGGTCCAGGGGCGTAGCTAGAAATGCATGGGCCCCATAGCAAAAAAAAATGCATGGCCCCCCCCCTGTGCCATCCACAGATCCCCCTCCCCTAAATAGTGCCATCAACAGATTCCCCTCCCCTAAACAGTGCCATCCACAGATCCCCCTCCCCTAAATAGTGACATCCACAGATCCCCCTCCCCTAAATAGTGCCATCCACAGATCCCCCTCCCCTAAATAGTGCCATCCACAGATCACCCTCCCCTAAATAGTGCCATCCACAGATCCCCCTCCCCTAAATAGTGCCATCAACAGATCCCCCTCCCCTAAATAGTGCCATCCACAGATCCCCCTCCCCTAAATAGTGCCATCAACAGATCCCCTTCCCCTAAATAGTGCCATCCACAGACCCCCCTCCCCTAAATAGTGCCATCAACAGATCCCCCTCCCCTAAACAGTGCCATCAACAGATCCCCCTCCCCTAAACAGTGCCATCAACAGATCCCCCTCCACTAAATAGTGCCATACACAGATTCCTCTCCCCTAAACAGTGCCATCCACAGATCCCCCTCCCCTAAATAGTGCCATCCACAGATCCCCCTCCCCTAAATAGTGCCATCCACAGATCCCTCTCCCCTAAACAGTGCCATCCACAGATCCCCCTCCCCTAAATAATGCCATCCACAGATCCCCCTCCCCTAAATAGTGCCATCCACAGATCCCCCTCCCCTAAATAGTGCCATCCACAGATCCCCCTCCCCTAAATAGTGCCACCCACAGATCCCCCTCCCCTAAATAGTGCCATCCACAGATCCCACTCCCCTAAACAGTGCCATCCACAGATCCCCCTCCCCTAAATAGTGCCATCCACAGATCCCCCTCCCCTAAATAGTGCCATCCACAGATCCCCCTCCCTTAAATAGTGCCATCCACAGATCCCTCTCCCCTAAATAGTGCCATCCACAGATCCCCCTCCCCTAAATAGTGCCATCAACAGATCCCCTTCCCCTAAATAGTGCCATCCACAGACCCCCCTCCCCTAAATAGTGCCATCAACAGATCCCCCTCCCCTAAACAGTGCCATCCACAGATCCCTCTCCCCTAAATAGTGCCATACACAGATCCCTCTCCCCTAAACAGTGCCATCCACAGATCCCCCTCCCCTAAATAGTGCCATCCACAGATCCCCCTCCCCTAAATAGTGCCATCCACAGATCCCTCTCCCCTAAATAGTGCCATCCACAGATCCCCCTCCCCTAAATAGTGCCATCAACAGATCCCCTTCCCCTAAATAGTGCCATCCACAGACCCCCCTCCCCTAAATAGTGCCATCAACAGATCCCCCTCCCCTAAACAGTGCCATCAACAGATCCCCCTCCCCTAAATAGTGCCATACACAGATCCCTCTCCCCTAAACAGTGCCATCCACAGATCCCCCTCCCCTAAATAGTGCCATCCACAGATCCCCCTCCCCTAAATAGTGCCATCCACAGATCCCTCTCCCCTAAACAGTGCCATCCACAGATCCCCCTCCCCTAAATAGTGCCATCCACAGATCCCCCTCCCCTAAATAGTGCCATCCACAGATCCCCTCCCCTAAATAGTGCCATCCACAGATCCCGCTCCCCTAAATAGTGCCACCCACAGATCCCCCTCCCCTAAATAGTGCCATCCACAGATCCCTCTCCCCTAAACAGTGCCATCCACAGATCCCCCTCACCTAAATAGTGCCATCCACAGATCACCCTCCCCTTAATAGTGCCATCCACAGATCCCCCTCCCCTAAATAGTGCCATCCACAGATCCCTCTCCCCTAAACAGTGCCATCCACAGATCCCCCTCCCCTAAATAGTGCCATCCACAGATCCCCCTCCCCTATACAGTGCCTTCCACAGTATCAGGTGCCTCTCTCTCCCCCCCCCATGTGCCAGTATCAGGTGCCAACCCCCCCCCCAGGTGCCAGTATCAGGTGCCAACCCCCCTCCCCCCATGTGCCAGTATCAGGTGCCAACCCCCCTCCCCCCATGTGCCAGTATCAAGTGCCCCCCACTCCCCCCATGGCAGTAACAGTCGGGTATTAAAAAAATAAAATAAACACTTCTACTTACCTCCATGTCAGCGATGCGATGCAGACTCTTCCTGTGTCGCGCCCTGTATGTCCATATTTGGAGTCAGTGCTTGTATTTCAGAAAAGTTTCTGCTGGGACTCGAACCCACGACCTTCTGTATCAGAGGCAAAGCATCTAACCACAAGACCATAAGAGATGCCTTGCTGCTGACTGAAAAAATATGAGACTTCTACTGTTATAGCTGGCTAAGTGTACATCTATACACATGACACCTGCTCATATATAGAGATATAGCAGAGCTCAGTGTGCTGGGACAGCTGTCATATAGAGATATAGCAGTGCTGGGTGTGTTGGGGCAGCTGTCATGTGTATAAATGTACACTTAGCCAGCTATAACAGTAGAAGTCTCATATTTTTTCAATCAGTTGCAATGCAGGGTAAATGCTTTGCCTCTGAATCACTGATACATTGGAGGTTGTGGGTTCAAATCCCAGACACATCAGGAGACTTTATCATACAGTAAGCTTAGATCACATTAGCGAGGGGGCCTGAACATTAAGACAAGAATCGATATTTAACTAACTTGAAAATAAACTGTCGGGCCCATGCCGCTGCCTGTGTGTAGTGTCTGTGTGTGTTAATAAAAAAAAAAAACTGAATGCGGTCCGGACGGGCCCCCAGTGGCGTAGGGCCCCATAGCCACTGCTATGGTTGCTATGGCGATCCCTACGCCACTGGATGGGTCTATCACAGCATTGAAGTCCCCGCATAAAACTAGTTTACCCTGCTTGAGTCTGTGCACCTGTCTCATAACTTTGTGTAAGAAGAATAATTGGTGTTCATTCGGGGCGTAGATGTTCACTAACGTGTACACAATATTGTTAATGGAACAGACCATTATAATGTATCTCCTGCTCTGATCCACTTTTTGGGAAATTTGTCTGAAAGAAACTGAATTTTTGACAGCTATAAACACACCTCTAGCTTTTTTGATATAATGTGAGTGGACTATGTTGGGAAATAACCGATGTTTGATACAATGGGCATCACTACATAAAAGGTGGGATTCCTACACACATAATATATCAGCGTGTAATGACAGTGCCTCCCTCCATACAAATGACCTCTTCTGAGGACAATTGAGCCCCTTGGCATTATCAAGGACATTATCTTGATTCCCATGGCACGAGAAAATGTCCCCTAAGAGGACAGAAGCGTTGTCTGAGAGAATCAACATAATGTAACAGAAGGCCTGATAGCAAACACAACCATGAAAAACAATATAACCAGTAAAGCAACAAAATGAAAAACATGGATACCAGAACGGTGATTTCTGTTTTGAACTGAGTGGGGCAAAATTCCTTGCAAGGAAGCCGGGATGTCATTGTCCCAGGTCTTGTCACCTTCCGTTAGTGAGAGCAAGATACTGCACCTAAGAAAAAAAAGCACAAACTAAAGAAAGAAAAACCTCTTAAACTTCAGCTATCATTTTCCTCAAAAGACTACTGTCACTCCTGTGACAGGTCTTAGAAGGTCTGAAAGATTATCTGCACATTAGTGATCTGACAGCCTCTTTTGGTTTCACTTTGTGTGTTGCTGGTATGTCCACACCTCTTGTTCAGGTGTGGATCATATGACCTTTACCCATCCCTATTTAGTCTGACTTTACCCATCACTCCTTGTCTAGATAGCTTCATTTGGTTTTGGAAGAGCTGGAGTGTGGTTTGTGTTGAAGTCCTGTTCATCCATCAACCTCAGAAGTTAAGTGTCCCGCTTGTTGTGTTTCGTATTCCCCCCCCCTGGTTGTTTACTAGGCCTCAGCGAGACGCTAGTTCCTTCACCAGGGAAGGAACGGGCTGTCTCTGCCCTGTCATTACCTTTAGGGCATCCGAGGGTCACCAGGGTTTTCTAGGTTCCTGTGTATGGGCATCTCTACCATCGAGAGGTGCCCATACGGATAGGAGTTAGGGCCAGGAGCAGGGTTTTATAGGTGGTGACCCTTTTCCTTCTCTAGCGGAGAGGCCTAGTGTCTTTAACCTTCCTTCTACTTGTCTTTTGGTGTTCTCCCCTATTACATCCGTGACAACTACGTTTCAGTCATACTGAACCCCTGCAGGTCGCAAGGCCAGCAGTATATGAGGCTGGGGGTCAGGCAAAGAGCTTGCATGAAAGTCTATTGAGTCCCCCTAGGATTATCTAGATTTTCTGTTGGTCACTTGTCGCCAATCAGGAGTGACTGGGGAGATCGTAGGAGAATTCCTAGGCTCCGGGTATGATAGTTGGAGTTTCTATTCCTGAAGTAAGCCTTTTTCTTCTTCCAAAGTATGAACGACATACATGTGTCCATTCCTGGAAATCCGAAGCTTTTGAGGGAAACCCAGGCGATAGGGTATGTTACAGTTGCGTAGAGACATAGTAATAGGTAAGAGAGAACGTCTTTGTCTCAAGGTCACTGCAGACAAGTCAGCAAATATTTTTACTGGTTGAAAAGGCGGGGGTAGGGTGCCTATTTTCCTAGCCCCAACCATTATTGCTTCCTTGACGTGAAAAAGTGGACCCTTGCCAGGGTGTCTCTAGGGATGTCCGGTCCCAGGTGTTTTAGCTTTGGAACTCTATGAGCCCTGTCTATGATAAGATCATGTTCTGACAAGTACAGCAATATCTTGCTAAAAAGCCTTTTTATATAGGCAGGCAGTTCCTGAGGGGGTACGCCTCCTGGAACTTTATGTTACTTCTGTGTGAGCGGTCTTCAATGTCCGCCATTTTTCTTTTAATAGCTTCCACTTCCTCCGTTAAGTTGTTTTGAGCATCTATCACTGTATTCTGAGACGCGGCAAATTCACCCATCTAGTGAGGCCGTACTGGGGACGCAGTTGAGGGGAGGCCGACATGATAGGGTTTGGACTGAGTGGGCCGGCAGTGTAGGGGTTAAGGAGTTTGAAAAGGATGGTGGGTGGAGAGTAGAGTGGGTGGGCTGTTAGGTTAGGTTATAAGAGGGGGAGGTAACCGGCGCCATTTTAGTTCAGTCAGTTGAGGTGAAGAACTAGAACTATCACTCACAGCATGTCGGTGGATCAAATCATCCAGCAGTTGCGGGCAGCGGCTGAAGTCCGGGGACCCGAATGGCTGCAGGAGCAGGTGTCCGGCCTGCTCCAGGGGGCGGCGGTGAGTAATGTCAGCTCACCGCCACGGGCGAGACGGCCGCGGCGGGTACGGCCGCCGGCGCGCCTTAGTCCAGAGGCGACCCCCAGGGCTCGGCGCCGGGTGCGGAGCCCCTCCGGGGACCCTCCGCGACCGGGGGCTGGCAGGGTGTCGGTTGCCAGTGCCGCCCGGAGCGGGAGGAATCAAAATGCACGGCGGGGCCCAGTTTCAGGCGGTGGGATTCCCCCCCCGCCTTCAGCATCGCGAGACGTGGGATCGGGACCTGGTTCGGCGGGTGCCCCTAGTCCAGGGGAGGCCGCTCGGCGAGGGAGTGAGGTCGGGTTAATCGCGGCTGTGCGTCTGGAGCCGGTGGAGGTGCACAGGCCGGAGGCGGTGGACGGACATCATGGTGGAGGCTCCGCCCACGGAGGGAGGTCGTGTCAGGACGCATCCAGCCGGCTGGCTGGGATGTCTGCGGCAGCGAGTGAGCAGTCCCTGGCAAGATGAGAAGAGGATGGGAGCGTGCCAGAGGATCATCAGGAGGCAGGATCTTCGGCTGCGGGGTTCACAGCCCCCCGGCAGCCAGGTGAGGGGGTTGGGGGGGCACTTAATCCATGGGCGGGTTGCCCAGGGGGGATGGGGGGGTCACAAGGGGACCTGGGAAAAGGTTTGGGACAGTTTTTTCAGAGTTTGGCGGGGTGGATGTCAGGTTTTGGGGGGGCTGGTGTTTCCCCGGTGCAGGCGTGGGGGATGGGGGCCGGGGGTAGTAGGGTGGTTGGTGATGCGGCTGGCAGAGCGTGTGATTCGGTGTCAGTGCAGACACAGGTGGGGGGGGAGGCGGATAAGCAGGTAGTGGAGGACGGGGCGCGTGGCGAGGTATATGTATGCTTTGAGGGGCCACTAGGGGCGCATTTAAAGCAGGAAGTGCGGGAGAGGATCTGGGGGGGGGGGGATATGTAGAAATATTTTCCTTGCTCCCTCTAGAGAGGTTTAATTTGGACAAGGTAAAAAGAGATGAGGGAAAAAAGGAGGAGGAAGAAAAACGGAGGTTTCGTCTGATCCCGCTGACCTTTTCTAATTGGCTTCAGGCCTTTGCTATTTTGGCTAGCGTGGTTGGGGAGCGGAAGCGGGAGTGTTGTTCGTCTCTCTTTTGTTATATGGATGCGATTGGGGAGGCCTGGCGGGTATATGGGGGGACTGGCTGGCTGCGGTATGATGAGCAATTTCGGCAGAGGATGTCGGTTCGTAGCAGCATAAGGTGGGATCATAAGGATATTGGGTTATGGATGAGGGTGATGGCTCCTGTACGGGCGGGGCAGTCCTTTCGGAGTGAGTCGGGGGGATCTGGGCAGTCGGCATTCTCGGTCGCTTCCGCAAAGGGACTCTGTTTCCTTTCTCAATGAAGGGAGTTGTAAGTTTGGGTCAAAGTGCAGATTTAAGCACGAGTGTTCAGGGTGTGGAGGTTCCCATGGGGCCAACAGGTGTTTTAGAGGTAACAGACAGAGAGGTGGGGATGCGGCTGGAAAAGGGCATGACGCCAGTGCTGGTGGGAAGGATGGAGCCATACTTAAGTAGGTATCCAAAAGGAGGGGTGGCGGAATTCTTGAGGGACGGGTTTAATAAGGGTTTTTCTATACCGTCGGCACCGTTGCCGGTAGTTCTGAGGAGGAGGAATTTGCGCTCGGCATTGGAACACCCGGAGGTGGTGGCTGATAAGTTGGCTAGGGAAGTTGCTTTAGGGAGAATGGGCGCTCCTTATTCGGAGCTTCCGCTGGTTGGTTTGCGTGTATCACCTTTGGGGATTGTACCTAAGAAGGAGCCGAATAAGTTTCGGCTCATTCATCATTTGTCATACCCGAAGGGCGCGTCGGTCAATGAAGGTATTGATCCAGAGCTTTGTTCGGTGGCATACACTTCATTTGACGCGGCGGTAGGTTGGGTGCGGAAGTTAGGGGTGGGGACGCTGTTAGCTAAGACAGATATCGAGGCGGCGTTCCGGCTCCTACCTGTGAATCCAGACAGTTTGCATTTGTTAGGGTGCTACTGGGATGGACAGTACTATGTAGACAGATGCTTACCAATGGGGTGTTCAGTGTCTTGTGCATATTTCGAAGCGTTTAGTTCATTTCTGGAGTGGGTTGTTAAGGACGTTTCAGGTTGTTCATCCATTATTCATTATTTGGATGACTTCCTTTGTTTGGGCCCGGCGGGGTCTAAGGTTTGTTCGGTGTTGTTGAGCACGGTGGAGTCGGTTTTTGGGAGGTTTGGGGTACCATTGGCAGAAGAGAAGACTGTGGGTCCTACTTCGGAGTTGAGTTTTTTGGGCATTATGATTAACACGGACAGGATGGAGTGTCGTTTGCCTGAGGAGAAGGTACATGATTTAAGGTTGGTGGTGGAGCAGGCGCGGAGGGCAGTGAAGATTAGGCTGAAGGATTTGCAATCTTTGTTGGGCAAACTCAATTTTGCATGCAGGATTATGCCGATGGGGAGGATCTTTTGTCGACGGTTGGCGGGGGCTACGGCTGGTGTTACGGCCCCGCATCATTTTGTCAGGTTGGGTAGGGATCTTAAAAGGGATCTGGCGGTTTGGGCGGAATTTCTGCTGCATTTCAATGGTAGGGCGTTGGTTTTAGGGGAGACGGTGGATAGTTTCGATTTTGATTTATTTTCAGATGCGGCTGGGGGTTCAGGGTTTGGGGTATATTGTCATGGGCAGTGGAGTGCGGGGATTTGGCCTATTTCTTGGGTGGAGCGGGGTTGGGTTAAGAACCTGGCGTTATTGGAGCTTTTCCCAATTGTGCTTGCAGTGGTTTTATGGGGGGATTGTTTTAGGAATAAGAAGATTAGATTTCATTGTGATAATTTGGGTGTTGTACAGGCCATTAATAACTTGACAGCGTCATCGCCGCCTGTAATCCGTTTGTTGCAGCATTTGGTTTTACTTTGTCTATCACTGAATGCTTGGATTGTGGCTGTTCATGTGCCGGGTGTGTCTAATGATATTGCTGATGCCCTTTCTCGTTCGCAGTGGGAGCGGTTTCGGCAGTTGGCGCCGGGAGCGGACGGCGAGGGGTTGGTGTGCCCGGATTCGATGTGGGAGCTGTTGGAGGTACCATAGGAAGGTTGCTACAGGACTCGATGAGTGCTGGGACATGGGTAGCTTACGGTAAAGCGTGGAGTGAATGGCAGAGGTGGTGTGAGGATTTGGGGGTGGTAGTGGATGAAGGGGAGACTCCTCTGTTGTTGTTCTTGGGGCATGTGAAAGAGCAACGATGGTCTGTTGCTAAGATGAATAGATGGATGGCGGGACTTGCTTTTGGTTTCAAGTTGAGGGGGTTACCGGATGTGACAAAGACGTTTTTGGTAAGGCAGGTGTTAAAGGGTTGGAGGCGTGGGAAGCGGGCTGAGGACAGGAGGAGGCCAGTCTCTTTTGATTTGTTGGTAAAATTGGGTGTGCAAGTGGAGGTGTGTTGTCGATCTGTGTGGGAGGTAAAACTGTTCAGGGTTGCTTTTTCTTTAGCCTTTTTTGGGGCATTTCGTTTGGGGCAATTGGTGTGTGGCAGTGTTCGGTCTGTTGGTGGTGGTTTGTTGAAGGAGGATGTTGGGTTAGCGGGGGACAGGGTTGTCATTAGGATTCGTAGGTCTAAGACGGACAAGGAAGGAAAGGGCAGTTTTGTCCGGTTGTTTGAGGTCCCGGGCTGTGCTATGTGCCCTGTGCAGTGCTTGCGGGAGTATGATTTGGGGGGTGTTACATCAACGGGTCCATTGCTTAGGCATGAGGACGGATCATATCTGTCACGATATCAGTTTGTGGCGGTGTTTAAGCGCTGCCTGCGTGAGTTGGGGATTGCAGCGGAAGATTTTACTGGGCATTCGTTCAGGATAGGTGCCGCCACTGAAGCGGCGAGAGCAGGGATGAGTGATGAAGTGATTAAGAAGATTGGGAGATGGGAGTCAGTGAGGTTTAGGTCTTACGTTAGGGTGGGTTTGTTGGTTTAATGATGCTTGTCAAAATGATGGAGTCTAGTGTTTTTCTTTGTTATTTTTTGCAGGTGATAGGCCCGCGTTGGTTTGGATACTCGGACATTCCTTTGTGTTCTGGGGGGCGCTAAGGGCGGATGTTCGTCCGGATGGAAGGCAGTTAGGGTTTGATCGGGATGTTGCAGTTGTTCGTTGGATTGGGGTAAGGGGGATGGTGTGGGAAGGGGTTATTAAGGAGGTTCACAGGTATGCACGGCTGGGTAGTCCTCCGGATGTATTGGTGTTACATGCGAGGGGGAATGACTTGGGGGGTAAGCCGGTTAGGGAGTTGATTAGGGATGCAAAATTTGATTTGTTGCGTTTATGGTCTTTGTTCCCTGCCATGGTAACAGTTTGGTCGGACATAGTGCCTCGCCGAGTGTGGCGTGGGGCAAGGTCGGTGGAGCGTCTTAACAAAGCGAGGGTGAAGGTCAATAGGATTTTGGGAAAGTTCATGGCAAGGAATGGGGCAGTGGCAGTGCGTCATATGGAGCTGGAACCGGGTGTGGGGGCGTTTTGGAGGGCGGATGGAGTACATTTAAATGCTGTGGGGATTGATCTGTGGTCGCTTGGTTTGCAAGAAGGGATTGAGAGGGCTTTAAGGTCGTGGAGGAACGCGCAAGCCTGAGGGAGGTGTCAGTTTGCGCGTCGTTGGCGGTGGGAGGTCCTCGAAGTTGGTGGTACGGATACTTCGGAAAAATGGGAGGGCCTCAATGGTGGGGCTGGACTCCCATGGTTGGACGGTTGGCTGGTGTAAAAAGGCGTCCGTCAGTTGGTCTCCGAGCTGGTGTTTTACGGCTGGAGGCAAGGTGGATGGGCCTGTTTTTTGGAGAGTTGTGATAACGAGTTCTGGGGCTTCAAGGACCTCCCTCGTCTGGGAATAAACAACTGGTGTTATGTTTATTTATGTTATGTATTTATTAATAAACGGCTGCTGTGGCCATTTAAATCCAAACTGGTCTCAGTGAGTTATTGTTAGCTTTAAATGGTAAAATGGGTTTGAAAAGGGGTTTTATAAGAGGCACACGAGGAATGGACAATACCCTACTCAAGTGAGGCCGTACTGGGGACGCAGTTGAGGGGAGGCCGACATGATAGGGTTTGGACTGAGTGGGCCGGCAGTGTAGGGGTTAAGGAGTTTGAAAAGGATGGTGGGTGGAGAGTAGAGTGGGTGGGCTGTTAGGTTAGGTTATAAGAGGGGGAGGTAACCGGCGCCATTTTAGTTCAGTCAGTTGAGGTGAAGAACTCCCACCCTCCCGCCCTTGTGGAACAGGGGTAAGGCAGGGTATGGTTTGATGGAGGCATAAGAAGGAAGGGGTGTTTTGTTTTGTGTGCAGTGTTTTGTGTGTGTGTGTCTGTTTTATTGTCGTGGCAGTCGTTGGCGGTGGGAGGTCCTCGAAGTTGGTGGTACGGATACTTCGGAAAAATGGGAGGGCCTCAATGGTGGGGCTGGACTCCCATGGTTGGACGGTTGGCTGGTGTAAAAAGGCGTCCGTCAGTTGGTCTCCGAGCTGGTGTTTTACGGCTGGAGGCAAGGTGGATGGGCCTGTTTTTTGGAGAGTTGTGATAACGAGTTCTGGGGCTTCAAGGACCTCCCTCGTCTGGGAATAAACAACTGGTGTTATGTTTATTTATGTTATGTATTTATTAATAAACGGCTGCTGTGGCCATTTAAATCCAAACTGGTCTCAGTGAGTTATTGTTAGCTTGAAATGGTAAAATGGGTTTGAAAAGGGGTTTTATAAGAGGCACACGAGGAATGGACAATACCCTACTCATGGTTTCTACATGCATGACCCTGACTTTCACTTCTTGCAATCTAGTGGTAACTGGGTGTAACACTGAAACAATATCTTGTTGGTTGGAGGCTTTCAATGCTAAGAGCATCTGCTTAAGGGTACATTCAAACGACCGTATGTGTTTTGCGGTCCGCAAACTGCGGATCCGCAAAACACGGATACCGACCGTGTGAATGTAGCCGGCCCCATGATAGAAATGCCTATTCTTGTCCGCGATTGCGGACCAGAATAGGACATGCTCTATCTTTTTTGCGGGGCCACGGAACAGATCTACAGATGCGGACAGCACATTGTGTGCTGTCCGCATCTTTTGCGGCCCCATTGAAATGAATGGGTCTGCACCCGTTCCGCAAAATTGCGGAACGGATGCGGAGCCAAAAATACGGTCGTGTGAATGTACCCCAAGAGACGCTTCTGTGAGCGGTTTATCTGATGTGGGTGTCACACACAGAGGGGGTGGGGAAGTGACCACTGAGCTCCACCCGCACCCCTATCCCTGCCTACTTGCCTCGCAAGTCCTAGCGACAAGGGACAACTTGTCGACAAGCCCTTAGCTAGGAAAGTGCAGGGAAGACAGACAGCACATGCAACAGAGTGGTCAAAACAAGCCAAGTCAAAAACCAAGAGAGCCGTAAGGTACCGGAGGAGCAAGCAGAGGATCGTCAGGAGAAGCCAAAGTCAGAACCAGGAGGGAAGGCCAAGACCAAGGGATGAGACGGACGGGTAATCAGAAGCCAAGCAGGAACAACAAACCAGGTAAGTATATCGCAGGAAGGACCTCAATAACAGCCAATCTGTGGCCAGCAGATTGTCTATTTAAATAGGGCGCTAGTGGAGTCATGTGACGTGGCCAGCGTCACATGACTCCTGAGTTCCAATACAGCCGAGCGCCGGGAACAGGCGACGCCGGGCACGCTGACGACGCGAGCGTGCCTCGGCTGTCCCCGCCTCCTGGAACCACGTACAGAGCGCATCGCTGAAAAGCGAGTCTGTGAGGACTTGTAGGTTCTCCCCGTGCCCTGAAGTGACACTGACCTGCATGGCGTCTAAGCTGTCCATTCTGGGTCTCGACCTCTGCGGGTTTCCAGAAGGAGATAATGCTGAATGCACGTGTGGAGCCTTATTCTGGAGGTCCGCCTCTAGTAATGGCAGCAGTCTGCCATCTGGCGTCGGAGGGAAGGAAGGAATGGAGGGCTCTTGCAAGATGGGGGGGTCCGGTCCTGCCAGTGGAGAGGCTGAGTGCAGGAGCAGCGCAGGAGACATGCTTCTAATAGAGGCGGGGGACTCTACCTTACCGCGGGAGTCGGCGCCATCTTTACACTTCCCTCTCTCAAAGAAGGACTCCAGACTTGTGCTGCTAGCCCACGGGTTAGGCTGTTTGTTTTTGCCCATGCTGCCCGGGGACGGTATCTGCTGTATGCACGCTGAGTGGAGGTATCGTTTAGGCTGAATACATAAAGGTTCTGCTGTTTAGAAGTTGCTGTGGTGCCGAAGCTCAGCTCTCATGCGGCCATCATCCTCGGCAGCCAAGCCACGCCCCCGTAGGGATGTCCTTTTGAACAGCTCACTCTCAGACAGCAGCACTGTGCTATCTGAGCGTGAGCTGCAGGGAGAAAGTCACCCTCCCTCCCACTCCTGAAGTTAATTTTTATCTTCATTTTTTTAATTCCTGTTGGCTGCGGAGTGGGAGTGGCCTAACTGGATTGGGGGAATGGCTTAGTGGATCCTTGGGGCGGTGTTTTTAAGTCTGTCTTTTGAGAGTGGCCTGAATGGCCACCCTACCTGCCCCCTGAACTATCACCTCCACAGCACTCCGCTCCCTTAACAGTGTCATCCACAGTGCCCTGCCCCATTAAAGCTGACCTACAGCAGTGAAGAAAAATGGTTGAGTTGTTATAGGAAACCTGGTGTAAAACTGTGTGTATGTGGAGACTAAGGGCCTGCGAGCTTTTATTGGCTGATAAGGGACATGTGACCGTGTGTATGGCAGTTGGGATATGAAAAGAAAGACCTGCAGGCTTCTATTGGCTAATGTAGGTCATGTGATGTGCCATATTGGCATTTTTTGGGAATATCTCAGGAACGGTACAAGCTAGAGAGCTGTGACCCCCCCCCCCCCCCCCCCCAAGATTTCTTTCCTGGTAGCAAGGGATGTCTATATCAAGTTTCGTTGAAATCGATGGTTGTGTTTTTATGTGATTGCGGAACATACATACATACGTCCTTCTTTATATATATATAGATTCCATACATATGCAAAAGTTTAAAGTGTCCCCTTTTCACACAGTGTGGGACACTGCATATATATGCGGCAGGCACTGAATTTGCACCTTTATCAGTATCAAAGCATCATGGACACTTTTGGGAGGCATCTCAAACGGCAGTAGGTGATCTTTGGGCCTGTGTGTGGTATGCCTTTGGGCTTTATGAAGGTG
The DNA here is from genome assembly GCF_905171765.1 of Bufo bufo. Lineage (NCBI taxonomy): Eukaryota > Metazoa > Chordata > Amphibia > Anura > Bufonidae > Bufo > Bufo bufo. The sequence goes on along the minus strand of NC_053390.1, from coordinate 785,879,804 downwards.
TCTGGTACTGTATGGGGCCATTTCTGGCAATTTATGGGAGAATCTCACTGTATGGTGGTGTCTCTGGCACTGTATTGGGCATCACTCTTACTGTATGGGGGAATTTCACCATATGGAGGTATTTCTGGCATTGGATAGGGGCATTTCTGTCACTGTATGGGGGCTACTGTGGCACTGTATGGGGTAATCTCATTGTATGGAGGCATCTCTGGCACTGTAGTGGGGTATCTCTCTCACAGTTTGAAGCCATCTATGGTACTGTATTGGGGCATCTTTCTCCCTGTATGGAGGCATCACTCTCACTTGGGGCATCTCTTTCACAGTATCCGGGAATATCTGGCCCTGTATGCAGGCATCTCTCACTGTATGCAGGCATCTCTCACTGTATGGGGACATCTCTGGCACTGTATGGGGACATCTCTGGCACTGTATGGGGACATCTCTGGCATTTTCTGGAGGCATCTCTCACTGTATGAAGGCATCTCTGGCACTGTATCGGGGAATCTCTGGCACTGTATTGGGACATCTCTCTTACTGTATTGGGAATCTCTGGCACTGTATGGGGGCATCTCTCTCACTGGAGTGGGGTATCTCTCACTGTATCGGTGAATCTCTGGCACTGTATTGGGACATCTCTCTTACTGTATTGGGGCATCTCTCTACTGTATCGGGAATCTCTGGCACTGTAATCTCTGGCACTGTATTGGGGTATCTCTCACTGTATCTGGTAATCTCTGGCACTGTACCAGGACATCTCTCACTACATCTGTGTTGCAGGATTTCCGAATTCTTCTGTGGTAACAGCCTGTCACTGACTGTACGGCTTTTTTGGCTTGTTTAGCAGACCCCCCCATGTTTATTTCATAGAGGAAACGTGGTGAGTGGGTTGTGAACTGGAGATAATAAGACGTATAGTGTCAGTGTGCAGTGATTCAGTAGAGCGGAGGAAGAAGAGCAGCTGATTCATCCAGACCTCACATGGCAGCTCCTTTCTGCCTGTATGCCCGGTGACGAGGTGTATTAGAGATAAATCAGGCCATGTTCACACAGCAAATCTGACCTGTATTCTTCAAAGAACGGGCCAGCGGATCACACTTGGATTAGTCCCACTGAGGCTGTGGAATCCGTGCCAATAATGATCATTATGTGTGCTCATTGAGAAAATCACAGATAAAGATAATGGGGAAAATATATTCAATTATTGACCTCACCTTTGTTGGATAAATTATTGCAATTATTTTGCCATAACTTGTGATTTTTTTCCACTTTTCACCACTTCAAAAGTGGCGATATACATGGCAAGGTTTAGCAGGAGGCCCTGTCATAAACTGGCGTAAATTATAATTCAGATGTACGCCGGCTCATACCTTGCTTAGATTTGATTTTTCTGACGGACTGCCAGAAATGCGCCAAATTTATTTAGAGGCCTGTGCCTCTTAATGGGGTTGTCCAGGATTTTGAAATTGATGGCCAATTCTCAGGATAGGCCATCAATTTCTGATCAGCAAGGTGTCTTATACCCTGTGCCCCCAACAATCAGTTGGGGTGGCATCGGAGCTGTGTCTGCGCAATCCGCAGCAGAAGCCATTACTCTTATCCCGGATGTTTAACCCCCTTAGATCCCACTGGCACAATAAATAACGGGTTTGACAAGGTAACTACAACCCCATTAGCGCACCACGATTGCACACTGATAATTGCTATGGCTAACGGTGGTCCTATGGCTTCCATCTCAGTACTCCTATTAGGCCCTGCCAGACACGGGGTTTAATAGGATACCTTTCTGCGTTTAAAGGGGTAATCCACCCTCTATAATGCCCCCCGAAGGGGAGATGCAGCGGCACAGGAGCCGGGGAGCGAGGTAAGTATAACCTGTGTGAGGGACTCTGGCATTTTGGCGGGCATTATAGGGGTTGGATAACCCCTTTAACAGGTATGCAATACATGTGTGTTTTTAGTGCATTATACTAGTGATTGAGTCCCTTTAGGAACATATGTAGAAAGAAAATTATAAAATGTTTAAAAATATAAAAAACTGAAAACTTTTCACCATTAAAAATGCATTATTATATAAATAAATAGGGTGCACATAATTGGCATTGTCACATCTTTAACAGTTAAAAATGTAATTATTCCATTAAGCAGTGTCAGAATTTGGACTAAAAGGTGACCAAAAATTTATAGAAACCCAAAAATAGTACCATTAAAAACTCTTCCTGCAAAAAAAAGTTACAGCATCATCAAAAACAAACAAAAAACAACTCTCATGAAGACAGAAGCACAACAATGTTTTTATTAAAAACTATACAAATTTGCTATTACTGTGATCGTATTGACCTGCAGAATGTTTTTTTCTTCGCACCCTATAAAGGGTTAGAAAAATCTGTAGTAGTAGTAGTAAACAGAAAAACAAGACCTCATACAGCTACCTCAATAGATAAATAAAGTTATAGATCTTGGAAAAATATAGAAAAAAAAGCCTGGTCCTCAAAAACATTCTCCAATTTCTTCATATTGATGACCGGTCCTCATGGTAGATCATCAATATCAGATCCGCTGCTTTCAGCAGCCGCCGGCATCATAAAAAACACAGTGGACAGAGCCGAAAGTCTCCATCCACAGTGTAGTGATCGTACTGGGGTACTGCCGCTCTGCTCCCAGTCATATGGGAATATGTCCTTATTCTTTCCTCCTTATTCATTTGGAATTATCCCATACTTGTCGCTATGACAGACACCAGAGGGCGCTATCAGGCTTCCTTTCAATTGGGTACACTCATGACGATGTAGAAGGTAGTAACTAATACTCGTCTGTTACCGACCAGTAACACTCACAGTTTGGTTCTCATTAATCAGGTAACATATTCTTCACATCTTAGGGATTTTGACCCTGACACTCACATAAGTTATCATGGTTCCCATTCATTTCAGTGGGAATGGCAGTGCATACGTGACCACTTCTGAACATGAAGCTTGTCTAAAATTGCCCAGTTGACATGCCATATAATACTATTTTGGAAATATGAACTTTTTGGCTATTTCTTGGGACTCTAAAACTAGTAGATGTGGACAGTTAGGAATATGTTCTCTTGGTGCTCTGATTTGTTGCAATATTTCAAAATGTTTGATGTCACTTAGTGACTGAAACACCAGGTCTGATCTATCAATGATCACTGCAGTGTGCCATTATAGGGGCCACGAGCAGCTCCAGGGCCCCTCTTCTCTGCTGAGTGTGACAGCTGTAGCGGCCGACCAGGAGATCGCTACAACCATCACTTACAGCAAAGTTCAGACACTTGACCTGAAGCCCCGGGCCCAACCCGGTGCACTTGCCGGAGCAGAGTCTGCAAGTTTCTAAGTTTACTTTTTTCATCACTACGTACACTAAAACCAAGGGCAGAGATATGTCACCTCCTGTCCCTTCCCTATGTCTGTACAGTTGAAACCAGAAGTTTACATACACTGTATAAAAAGACACATATGCATGTTTTTCTAATATCTGACATGAAATCTGAATAAACCTTTCCTGTTTTTGGTCAATTAGGATTACCATAATTATTATTATTTGCCAAATGCCAGAATAATGAGAGAGAGAGAGAGAATGTTTTAAGGCATTTTTATTACTTTCTGAAAAGTCTAAAGTTTACATTCATTTTATTAATATTTGGTTCCATTGCCCTTTAACTGTATGACTTGGGTCAAACGTTTTAGATATCCTTCCACAAGCTTCTCACAATAGTTGGTTAGGATTTGGGCCCATTCCTCCTGACAAAACTGGTGTAACTGGGCCGTGTTTGTTGGTCGCCTTGCTCGCACCTGCCTTTTCAGCTTTTGTAGTGTACGGGGACTGTAATGCCCGTCACTACAAAAGGGTCACTTGGTGTGCTGTCGTCCCCCCTTATTTATGGGGAAGTTGGTATATGTCATCTTTATAAAATGTCATGTAATGTAATGCTATGTATTTCCCTGTTACTGTGAAACTTGCATGTACAGGCCTGCTAGGGGTGTCATTCCAGCTCTTAGTCACTAGAGGGAGCTAGGGAGCCCTAGTTTATTTAAGGCCCAGTCAGGGAAAGGAAAGGCAGTCTAAAGTTGGAGTCTAAGCAGTCTGCAGTCTAGTCTAAAGTCAGTCTACAGCAGTTGGAGTTTAGACTATGTCAGAGTCAAGTCCAGGCCTGAAGCCTGCGGACCAGGAGAGGGTATTGCAGTCCCTGTAACCGGGTTCCAGATCCAAGGAGAAGGTTCCCCTCCTGAATTTATATATGCAGAAGCAGGAAGACCACTGTTAAACAGCCTGGGAGTTCAGAAGTTTCTAGAGCCTGAGGAAGCTGAGAGAGAGACAGAGGCAAAGCCAGGAAAGCAAGAGGTACTCAAGACAACAGAGGAGGTACTTTATAAAGATAAAACCAAGGATATACGCCAGAGCTAGGGTATTGGGCCTTGGAGAAGATTTTCTATGTTCCAGGATCAGTCAGGAATAGAGTGCAAACCGCCTGTACTGTGTCATGGTCTTACCTGCTTGCTGCTCTCCTTCGTTTGACATGTGCTGGCGGCCATCTTGGTTTCTGGGTTTCTTGTAGCCTTCCACCCTGCGGCTCCTCCTTCCCCTGGGAGGAGCTGGATGCCTAGCTCATATATATAGGAGGTCTGTGGCTTCAGTTCCTTGCTTGGTCCTCTTGTGTTCACATGCTTCTAAGACTGCTGCTGCTTCTGGTTCCTGATCCTGGCTTCGTCTGACTACCCTGCTGGTTCCTGATCCTGGCTTCGTCTGACTACCCTTCTGGTTCCTGACCTCTGGCTTCGCAAAGACTCTGCTCGGTTTCACCATCCGTTTGGACTTTTGCTTTACAGCTTTATTTTCAATAAAGCCTTCTTATTTTCACTTATCTCTTGTTGTACGTCTGGTTCATGGTTCCGTGACATTAGGACCAAGCCATGAATTCTGACGGTACAGGGCCATCCTCGCTACCCACGCTGGTTGCCAGACTTGATCAGCAGGATCACCTGTTGGGTCGGTTCGCTGTGGCGTTGCAAACCCTGCTTGAACGCACGGCTCATTTCGCTCCCGTTGCCGATGGGTCGGTTGTCGCTCCTGGGCTCGCTCCTACTGCCGCTCCGGTTGTTGCGCCAGAGTCTACCCCGACACCTGTTGTTGCGCCTGCGGTGTTTCGGGGTATGACCGGTTCTGCCCCTCTTCCACAGCGCTTTGGGGGAGAGCCAACTCAGTGCCGAGGTTTCCTTAACCAGGTGGGCATTTATTTCGAGTTGCTGCCACATGCCTTTCCTACTGAGAGATCAAAGGTGGGCTTCTTGATCTCGCTGCTCTCGGACAAGGCCTTGGCCTGGGCCAGCCCTTTATGGGAGAACAACAATCCGGTGGTTGCCGAGTTTTCCGGTTTTGTTGCTTCTCTTCGGAAGGTATTCGATGTGCCGGCTCGTGCTGCCTCTGCTGCGAAGCTCCTTATGTCCATCAGACAGGGTTCACGATCCGTAGCTGAATACGCCATTGAGTTTCGTACCCTGGCAGCAGAGGTGGGCTGGAATAATGAGGCTCTGGTCGCTGCTTTCTCTCATGGTCTCTCGGATGCCTTGAAGGATGAGGTTGCAGCTAAGGACCTACCAGTTGAGCTCGAGTCTCTTATTTCTTTCCTGATTTTGATTGACACCAGACTCAGGGAGAGACCTTCCTTTAAGGAGAACCTGCGGAGGTCTTCTAACAGATTGGTGCCTACGTTTGCTGTCCCACCCGTGCCTCCCTCTCCTCCCACGCCTCCTGGGGATGACTTGTCTGGGGGTGAACCCATGCAGCTGGGGTTTGCTCGCCTGTCCGAGGGGGAGAGGGCACTCCGGAGACGCGAGGGCCGATGCATGTACTGTGGTCTCGGTGGGCATTTTCGGTTGGCATGTCCGAACCGTCCGGGAAACGCTCGTACCCTGAGATCCTGTCGGGGGCAGATCTTGGGTGGAGTCTCCTCGTCCCCGGTTTCCCGTGTTGACAAACCACTGATCACTGTTGTCCTCTCCTGGGTCGGGGGCTCGGTGACGACCCAGGCGTTGGTGGACTCTGGTGCTGGTGGTTTGTTCATTGATAGTGTGTTCGCTGCCACCAATTCCATTCCTCTGCAGGCTCGAGGTTCCCCACTGGCTCTTGAGGCGATAGACGGCAGACCCCTTCTGCCGCCACACGTGACTCATGAGACCCTTCCAGTGGGGATAGCCATTGGTGCCGTTCACAGAGAGTCGGTCTGCCTCCAGGTTATTTCGTCTCCACACTACTCGGTGGTCTTGGGGTACCCCTGGCTCCAGAAGCATAATCCGACTTTCGATTGGAGATCGGTCGAGATCCTCTCGTGGTCACCGCAGTGTGGGGCTAGTTGCATCCATGGGTCTGTCAAGTTGCTGTGTACTTCCTCGGACTCTCTGTTGCCTCCTGAATACGAGGAGTACCGGCATGTATTCGATAAGGTGCGCGCGGTTGCCCTACCTCCGCACCGCCCATACGATTGTGCCATAGAGTTACAATCTGGTGCCGTTCCTCCTCGTGGCAAAGTCTATCCACTGTCGGTAGCGGAGAATGAGGCCATGGAGGAGTACGTGAGGGAGGCGCTTTCACGCGGACACATTCGCAAATCTTCGTCCCCGGCAGGGGCTGGATTTTTCTTTGTGAAAAAGAAGGGCGGTGAGTTGAGGCCTTGCATCGATTACAGGGGTCTCAATCGCATCACGATCAAGAACGCTTACCCGATACCCTTGATTTCCGAGCTGTTCGATCGCCTTAAAGGGGCCACGGTCTTTACCAAACTCGACCTGAGGGCGGCATATAACCTGGTAAGGATCAAGGCGGGCGATGAGTGGAAGACCGCGTTTAACACCAGGACCGGTCATTACGAATCCTTGGTTATGCCCTTTGGGTTGTGCAATGCGCCCACAGTCTTTCAGGAATTCATCAACGATGTTTTCCGTGACCTGTTGCAGCAGTGTGTGGTAGTCTATTTGGATGACATCTTGGTATATTCTGAATCCATGGAGGCCCACATTCTGGATGTCAGACGAGTGTTGCAACGGTTACGAGAGAACAAGCTGTTCGGTAAGCTTGAGAAATGCGAATTTCACCGATCCCAGGTAACCTTCTTAGGTTACATCATTTCCGCTGAGGGGTTCTCCATGGATCCTGAGAAGGTTTCGGCTGTCTTACAGTGGCCCCAGCCCAGTGGTCTTCGTTCCCTGCAGCGCTTTTTGGGCTTCGCCAATTATTATCGGAAGTTCATCAGGGACTTTTCCATGCTGGCCAAGCCTCTCACGGATCTGACCAGGAAGGGCAGTAATTCCCAGGTCTGGCCGCTCGAGGCCATCCGAGCTTTTGAGGCCCTAAAGTCCGCCTTTGTGTCGGCTCCGATTCTGTCGCATCCCAACCCTGGGTTGCCCTTTGTCCTCGAGGTGGACGCGTCTGAGACGGGAGTAGGCGCCCTTCTGTCTCAGCGTAGAACACCAGAGGGTCCTCTGCTTCCTTGTGGGTTTTACTCCCGGAAACTGTCTTCCGCGGAGTGCAACTATCAGATTGGTGACAGGGAGTTATTGGCCATCGTGCAGGCCCTTAAAGAATGGAGGCACTTGCTCGAGGGTTCGGTGGTTCCGGTTCTCATCCTGACGGACCACAAGAATCTGACCTACCTTTCTGAGGCCAAGAGATTGACACCACGTCAGGCCAGATGGGCTCTGTTCTTGTCACGTTTTAATTACGTGGTCTCCTACCTACCCGGTTCCAAGAACATCAGGGCGGATGCCTTATCACGGCAGTACTCCGAGCTGTCCAGGGAGGAGTCGATTCCGACTTCGGTCATACCTCCGAATCAGATCCTGGCCGCCATTCGCACCAGCCTGACCTCTCCCCTGGGTGAGCAGATTTTGGCGGCTCAATCTGGTGCTCCTTCTGGGAGACCCAACGGCAGATGTTTTGTGCCTGAGGAGTTGCGCACTCGGTTGTTGCGAACCTACCATAACTCCAAGACCGCGGGGCATCCTGGAAAGAATCAGCTGTCCTGGGCTGTTTCACGTCTGTTCTGGTGGCCTTCCCTACGTTCCGACATCGCCGTATATGTAGCGGCATGCTCCGTTTGTGCCCAGAGTAAGTCCCCTCGGCACCTTCCGTTGGGCCTTCTGCAACCCATAGCCACCGGGGAGCGCCCATGGTCACACCTGGGGATGGATTTCATTGTGGACCTCCCTGCATCCCGAGGCCATACGGTCATTCTCATGATTGTGGATCGGTTTTCCAAAATGTGCCACTGTGTTCCTCTCAAGAAGTTGCCCTCTGCACAAGAGTTGGCCACGATTTTTGCCAGGGAGGTCTTCCGGTTGCACGGTTTGCCTAAGGAGATTGTGTCGGATCGGGGGAGTCAGTTTGTGTCCAGGTTCTTGCGCGCCTTTTGCTCCCAGTTGGGGATTCATCTCTCCTTCTCCTCGGCCTACCACCCTCAGTCCAATGGGGCCGCAGAACGATCCAATCAGGCCTTGGAGCAATTCCTTCGTTGCTATGTCTCCGATCACCAAGACAATTGGGTTGACCTCCTGCCTTGGGCTGAGTTTGCCAGGAACACGGCGGTGAACTCTTCCTCTGGGACGTCTCCCTTCATGGCCAATTATGGGTTCCAACCTGCCGTGTTACCGGAGGTATTCTCTCCCCAGGATATTCCGGCTGTGGAGGATCACCTTTCCGTCCTACGTGCTTCTTGGGTACAGATCCAGAAGTCCCTTGAGGTCTCTGCGCAGCGCCAGAGACTCCAGGCTGATCGCAGACGAGCGCCTGCTCCTTCCTACCAGGTCAGAGACCGTGTATGGTTGTCCACCCGCAACCTCAACCTTCGAGTGCCCACTCCCAAGCTGGCGCCTCGCTTTGTTGGTCCCTTCCGAGTGCTTCGCAGGGTAAACCCGGTAGCCTATGCCCTTGCGCTTCCTCCTGGCATGCGGATCTCCAACGTGTTTCATGTCTCCCTGTTGAAGCCACTGGTGTGTAATCGTTTCACTTCCTCGGTTCCTCGGCCTCGTCCGGTCCAAGTGGGTAATCGTGAGGAATATGAGGTGAGCAATATCCTGGACTCACGCCTGGTCCGCGGTCGGTTGCAGTTTTTGGTCCATTGGCGTGGTTATGGTCCAGAGGAGCGTTCCTGGGTTCCCTCCGCAGATGTCCATGCTCCTGCCTTGCTCCGAGCCTTCCACGCACGCTTCCCTCAGAAACCGTTTTGTGCTCCGCGGAGGAGGGGCCCTTGAGGGGGAGGTACTGTCATGGTCTTACCTGCTTGCTGCTCTCCTTCGTTTGACATGTGCTGGCGGCCATCTTGGTTTCTGGGTTTCTTGTAGCCTTCCACCCTGCGGCTCCTCCTTCCCCTGGGAGGAGCTGGATGCCTAGCTCATATATATAGGAGGTCTGTGGCTTCAGTTCCTTGATTGGTCCTCTTGTGTTCACATGCTTCTAAGACTGCTGCTGCTTCTGGTTCCTGATCCTGGCTTCGTCTGACTACCCTGCTGGTTCCTGATCCTGGCTTCGTCTGACTACCCTTCTGGTTCCTGACCTCTGGCTTCGCAAAGACTCTGCTCGGTTTCACCATCCGTTTGGACTTTTGCTTTACAGCTTTATTTTCAATAAAGCCTTCTTATTTTCACTTATCTCTTGTTGTACGTCTGGTTCATGGTTCCGTGACATACTGCAAGTCCTGTGTTTAACACTCTGAAGTCACCTTGCTATGTCTATATTGCCTGCATCAAATGTACTGCAACAAACTGTCTGCAAAGGAACTGCGTTTCCAGCTATGGCCATGTTTGATGACTACTAAAGTTTGAGTTCTGCTTTAACATCACGTGGTTCCTCAGTTATTCCTGCTATCAGCAAACGGCGTGCCACCGTTTAATTGGCACTGGCGTCACGAACATTTCCTATCATCACCTGCCCTTGCAGAGAGTCAGCCGTCTCAGGTTAGTGTCTATTGCACTACAACACCCAGGAACACTATTAAACACAACTTGAGTACGCTGCACTTTGCCCACAAATTTTCAATAGGATTGAGATCAGGGCTTTGTGATGACCACTCCAGAACATTGACTTTGTTATCCTTAAGCCACTTTGTAACCAGTTTGGCAGTATGCTTCAGGTCATTGTCCATTTGGAAGACCCATTTCAGCCCAAGCTTTAACTTCCTGGCTGATGTCTTGAGATGTTGCTTCAGTATTTCCACATAATCTTCTTTCCTCATGATGCCATCTATTTTGTGAAGTGCACCAGTCCCTCCTGCAGCAAAACCACCCCACAACACGATGCTGCCACCCCCGTGTTTCACAGTTGGGATGGTGTTCTTAGGCTTCCAAGCTTCTCCCTTTTTCCTCCAAACGTAACGATGGTCATTATGGCCAAAAAGTTCAATTTTAGTTCCGTCAGACCACAGGACATGTCTCCAAAAATGTAGGTCTTTGTTCCTGTGTGCATTTGCAAACATTAATCTGGCTTTTTTATGTTTCTTTTGGAGTAATGGCTTCTTCCTGGCAGAGTGGCCTTTTAGCCCATGTTGATACAGTCCTCGTTTAACTGTGGATATTGACACAATCTTACCAGCTTCCGCCATCATCTTCACAAGGTCTTTTGCTTTTGTTCTTGGGTTGATATCCACATGTCGGACCAAAGCACGTTCATCTCTGGGACACAGAACCCGTCTCCTTCCTGAGCGGTATAATGGCTGGACATTCCCATCTTGCTTGTACTTGCGTATAATTGTTTGTACAGATGAACGAGGCACCTTCAGGTATCTTGAAATTGCACCCAAGGTGGAGCCAGACTTGTGCAAGTCCACAATTCTCCTCCTGATTTCTTTAGACTTTCCCATGAAGCTACACAAAGAAGCAGTGTGTTTCAGGTGTGCATTGAAATACATCCACAGGTGTGTCTCTAATCACCAACCTAACAGAAGCTTCCAAACACATTACATCATCATATGGGCAGTCCAGAATTGTTTAAAGGCATAGTAATTTTAGTGTATGGAAACTTTTGACATTGCAGAAAGTAATAAAAATGCCTTAAAACATTCCCTCTCTCTCTCTCTCTCTCTCTCTCTCATTATTCTGGTTATATAGTTTATATAGTGTATGTAAACTTATGGTTTCAACTCTATATACTACTTTCACACTTGTGCTAAAGCAATCTGGCAGGCTGTTCTGGCAGAGGAACAACCGGCCATAGTTGTCCGGACCTGGGCAAACTAGACATGGCAGTTCACCACCCGGAGACCATTGACTATAATGGGAACCGGTGGGTGTCTGGCCACAGCCTGGCATAAATTGACGGGATTCAGCTGCACAAAAACTGTTCCGTGCAGCGATTTTTGTCAGGTTGAATCCCGGCATTTTATTCTGCCAGGTCCCATTATAGACTATGGGCAGGCGGCATTATCCGGCTATGCCGAATCCAGAGAAATCCGGCAGGTGGTTCCTCTACTGGAACTGCCGACCGGATTGCTGTAATTGTTTTTCTTTCTCCAGGTAAGATAGGGGGTCGTCCGGAATATCTACCCCGTGTGTTGGTGGAGCGCTAATAAAGCAGACGTTCTGGACACAGCCAGGAACGGCTCAGAAAATGCTCACTTCATCAGCACAAATGTCATGTTTGCTCAGCTCTTCACAACTAGACGGAGCTAGCACATATTTTATAGGAAGCGCCAGCTTTTGCTGCATTCCTGTGAGTTTTGCACTTAATTCTTGCTGGCTCTGTACACATATCCTTAACAAAGGTGTCTAACAAGTGTGCCAGGTGTATCCTTGGTAACCCCTTAAGGACACAGCCGGTTTTGGCCTTAAAGGGGATGTCTCACTTCAGCAAATAGCATTTATCATGTACAGAAAGTTAATACAAGGCAATTACTAATGTACTGTGATTGTCCATATTGCCTCCTTTGCTGGCTTGATTTTTCCATCACATTATACATTGCTCGTTTCCAGAGGTTACAACCACTCTGCAATCCATCAGCGGTGGCTGTGCTCGTACACTATAGGAAAAAGCGCCCGCTTCTTTGGTGACCGGGAGCGCCGACACTTTTTCCTAAAGTGTGCAAGCATGACCACCACTGCTGGATTACAGGGTGGTCGCGAACCCTGGAAACAAGCAGTGTATAATGTGAATTTTCTCTGACTCTGCACCAACTCTTGGATGGCTTACTTTAAAGGGGTTTTCTGAGATTTTGATACTGATGACCTGTCCTCTGGATAGTTCATCAGTATATAATCGGTAGGGGTCCGACACCCAGGACTCCCGCTGATCAGCTGTGGCACCGGCGTTCCTGTAAATGCCATTGCCTTCTTTCAGCTTGCTAGGCCATGTGATGTCACATTCATACGTGGCCTAGACGCAGCTCAGCCCCATTGAAGTGAATGGGGCTGAGCTGCAATACCAAGCCAAGCCACTATACAATGTACGGCGCTGTGCTTGGTAAGCTGAGAGAAGTCCGCGGTGCTCACATGAGCACCAGTGCCTTCTCAGACAGCCGATCGGCGGGTGTCAGACCCCAACTGATCAGATACTGATGACCTATCCAGGGGATAGGTCATCAGTATAAAAATCTCAGAAAAACCTTTTAACCCTTTCAGTACATGGCCTATTTTTATTTTTTACTGGCTTGTACTGGAAAACAAGAAAAAAAATTCTGGAGTGAAATTGAAAAAAATGGCAAGTCTTCCATGTTTTTTTGAGTTTTGATTTTGTTATATGCTAAAAATGAAATGATCATATTCCCCTGGTAAGCACGATTATGGCGATACCAAATTTATGTAGCTTTTATTGTGTTTGGAAAAAAAAAATGTTTCCTTTGCATTGACATATTTTGACAGCAATAGCTTTTTTACATTTCTGACTACAGAGCTGTTTGAGGGCTTATTTTTTGCAGGGCGGTCTGTAGTTTTTACTGGTATCTGTTTGGGACCCATAGGGCTTTTTGACCACATCTTTTAAAAAAAAAATTTGAGGGGGTGAATTGACAAGTCAGCCATTGGTTTTTTACATTATGGGGTTCACCTTGCAGGAAAATATTTTGATATTTTAATAGTTTGGACATCTTTGGACATAGCGATACCAATATTTTCAGACTCAGCGATACCTATTATGTTTATTTTCTGTGCACTTTTTAGCCCCTTTAGGGGACTTGAACATGCAATCTTCTGATTGCCCAATAGACTGCACTAATGAATACTGTTGCAGTCTATGGGATTTTTACAGGCTGTCTCAGGCACAGCTTTTCAGGAGGATCAGTATGAAAGCCAAGGCCTCAGGCTGTCATGGCAACTGAGCCGAGTCCCTCAATATTGCCATGGGGGCTTCGATTGGAGGATAGAGGGAGCTCCCTCCCTGTGTTTAACCCCTCAGATGCTGCAGTCAATATTGCCTACGACTTCTCAGGGGCTAAATGCGCAGGATAGGTGTTATCTTCAATCCTGGCCATTCTGGTTGCCGCATATGGAGTCGGCTAGTGAGCCCACTTCATACACTTGCATCAGTCAATCCGGGGTATTGGACTTTATGTTAGTGGTACATTTTGGACAATATGTTATTGTCTTTTGTATATTTGTAAAAACAATTCTGTGCCTTTTAGGCTCCATTTACACAACTGTGGGCGTCTGTGCCTGTGTTATGGACCACAAACCGCAGGTTATGGTGGCAGGGTGATGCAGCAGTAAACTGCACTGATTTGGAGACTAGAGCAGTTTACATATTGCTGCAGCCAAAGGCACTTTTTGATGGTGGTTCACATTGCTTAGAACTGCAACTACAATAGCGGAGAATGAAACTTACTGCGACAGAGCTGAGACTGACAAAGTGTAAACTGCTGGTAGTGCTTAGTCAGTGATCACACAACAACGTAGTACACTCTTTATCTATCTATCTATAATCTATTTATTATCTATCTATCTACCTATCTCATATGTATCTATCTACATTTGCAAGAAAAAGTATGTGAACCCTTTGGAATTATATGGATTTCTGCACAAATTGGTCATAAAATGTGATCTGATCTTCATCTAAGTCCCAACAATAGACAATCACAGTCTGCTTAAACTAATAACACACAAAGAATTAAATGTTACCATGTTTTTATTGAACACACCATGTAAACATTCACAGTGCAGGTGGAAAAAGTATGTGAACCCTTGGATTTAATAACTGGTTGAACCTCCTTTGGCAGCAATAACTTCAACCAAACGTTTCCTGTAGTTGCAGATCAGACGTGCACAACGGTCAGGAGTAATTCTTGACCATTCCTCTTTACAGAACTGTTTCAGTTCAGCAATATTCTTGGGATGTCTGGTGTGAATCGCTTTCTTGAGGTCATGCCACAGCATCTCAATCGGGTTGAGGTCAGGACTCTGACTGGGCCACTCCAGAAGGCGTATTTTCTTCTGTTTAAGCCATTCTGTTGTTGATTTACTTCTATGCTTTGGGTCGTTGTCCTGTTGCAACACCCATCTTCTGTTGAGCTTCAGCTGGTGGACAGATGGCCTTAAGTTCTCCTGCAAAATGTCTTGATAAACTTGGGAATTCATTTTTCCTTCGATGAGGTCCTGTTACTGGGTCTTCATGTTGGTTTGTGCTTGGGGTTCTAATAATTGTTGGCTCTGTCTCCGCGTGTAGCAATCCGCTATTGGTTGGTGTGATTACATTCATTTCTGGTGTTGTTAATGTGTTTGGTAGAAAGTTCTGGATGCTGGTTGTTAATGTGTCTGTGCTCTTCCCTGACCCCCCTTCCTGATTCTGTATCTGTGTCTTTAGATCTGTTATCTCTTGTAGCTTTCTATTTTCTTGTTGTAGGGCACACAGTTTACATTGCATTTCTTCCAGAGCTGCTCTAAATTCACATTTGAGTTTGTTTATTTTATTAAGTACTTTGTCATTTGCATTTTTGTCACTTCGGTTTCTTTGAAGTTCTTCCTTGAATTGAACGAAGTCTCTTTCTAATTGAGATAAACAGTCTCTGAGAATGCTAGGTGTTGGGTGGGAAGCATCCTTACCTAAAGCCTCAGGGGGGTCTTTGGGGGTTGTCTCTGCTTTTTCTTCTGACTTGTATTTTTGGGCCAGGTTTTTGATATGAGGAAAGGTTCCTTCAAACATTGCTAAGTTGTCCTCATTGCCTTGTATCATGATGGTGCCGGTGTTGTATAGATTTATGATGAGTACAGTGTCCTCCTCAGCCCATATTTTCTTTATCCTGATCTGTCGGCCACTGTTGATGCCGCACTTTGATACGTTAATATAATGTCTGCAGAAGGCTGTGTGCCAGGCATACGGCTTCTCAGTGAAGAACACTACATCTGTTTTCCTCCTCTGTGGCTCCTTATAAGTGAAATCAGCATAGAGGGTCTCTGGACTCTGTCTAATGGTGGCATCTTTTACAGCTTTCCTTGCTTGAGTGCTCCTCAGCCCTTCTGACTGTGTTATCTGAGGGATGTCTGACCCCCTGCTGGCTGAGCCTTGTGTCTTTTCCTCATCTACATTGCAGGACATTCCTTGGTTCAAATTGTGGTTTTCCATTTCTTAAATAATATCCTTATTTCTATGGAGCTTGATCTCTAGCAGTTTCTAGTGAGGTTGTGGGGGGGGGGGGGGGGGGGTTTGGTGTTGGAGCAGGAGCTCTGTGGTTGCTCAGTTCTCAGTGCTTGTTGTTTGTAGTCTGTCCTGTTAATTGCTGTCTATCCTCTAAGCAAAAATCTTGTTTTGTCCTTTAAAATCCATACGTTTTTCCTTTTTCATGAAGAGCTTTAGTCCTGCTTGCTTCTGTATCCCATGGAGTCTATATTTCCCAGATTTTGTCTTAAAATTTGCTCATTACAAGGTATAAAGTTTTGAAAACTCAGGAGCTCATGTTCAGTGCTGCTTACTTCTGGGCTGCTCGGGATCTATCTATCTATTTCATATCTATCTGTTCCTCTAATTTCTATCTGCCTCATACGTTACGTACAATAATTAGATTTAGAAACCCTTCTGAAGACAATGATCTGGTCAGACCTCTATACAGGAACTATTTACTTATTACTATATAATTATGAAAGCCGTAAAACATGGAGAGAAACCTCAGAGGAAATATATAACAGTCATAATGTTGGTGTGGAATGGAATATTTCAGAAGTTCTCTAATCCGGCCTGTTTTGGTGTGGTGAGATCAGGACATAGCGTCCACCAGACTTCACGCTATATTGTGATGTCTGTGTCATAGTAAATGTGCCCTTGTTAGCCAAGGCTTTGATTTGCCTTTGGGGCCAGCGCCAGAGTAACCCTGGGTAGTGTGCCTGTTGAATCTTCCAGGCTCCGAGGATGCTATTAAATACATGTCAATAGATTTTATTGCACATCTGTAAACAGATTGGTACACGCTGGTCTCTTATGAATAGTAGCACTAGCAGAGGTCCTGTCCACCAGCCAATCTTACATATTTTACTGCACATTTTGTCTACAAGTTTTGGAAGCTTTTTGGCCCATGTTTATAAGATATTTTATACTGAATGTGATATAAATGAATACATCGATGTTGAAATGGTTGTTCCCTATATTGTTCATGTCAACACTGGTCACAAGTTTTAAAGGGGTGTTCCACTTAAAGGGTTTCTGTCACCCCACAAAACTCTTTTTTTTTTTTTGGATAGTTATATTCCTTATAGCGCGATATAGGAGAATATAATAGTCTTACTTACTTTCATGCGGCCGATTCTTTAGAAAACGAAGTTTTATAATATGTAAATCCGGTCTCTACCAGCAAGTAGGGCGTCTACTTGCTGGTAGCCGCAGCAGAAAACCGCCCCCTCGCCGTGTTGATTGACAGGGCCAGCCGTGATCTCCTCCTCCGGCCGGCCCTGTCAGTAATTCAAAAATCATGCGCCTCTGGTCATTCGGCGCAGGCGCTCTGAGATGAGGAGGCTCGTCTCCTCAGCACTCCCTCAGTGCGCCTGCGCCGATGACATCACCGAAAGAGAAGACGTCATCGGCGCAGGCGCACTGAGGGAGTTCTGAGGAGACGAGCCTCCTCATCTCAGAGCGCCTGCGCCGAATGACCAGAGGCTCGCGATTTTTGAAATACTGACAGGGCCGGCCGGAGGAGGAGATCACGGCTGGCCCTGTCAATCAACACGGCAAGGGGGCGGTTTTCTGCTGCGGCTACCAGCAAGTAGACGCCCTACTTGCTGGTAGAGCCCTCATTTACATATTATAAAAGTTCGTTTTCTAAAGAATCGGCCGCATGAAAGTAAGTAAGACTATTATATTCTCCTATATAGCGCTATAAGTAATATAACTATCCAAAAAAAAAAAATTAGTTTTGTGGGGTGACAGAAACCCTTTAAAAGAACACTTCACTTTTGAGCAACAATTTACAGGTAAAAACTACATACAGTAACTTAGTCATTACTTGCCATTTCTTATCTTCTACCGTTTTTGAGCTAGGTGTTGTTTTCTTCGCCGTTCACATCCAAAATGAAAGTAAAAAATCTAGTTGCTTCTTGGTACCTTGCAGACAGTCATGTGACCTAACAGCAACTGCCTTCTTAGCCTACTCTGCTTTCTGCATCGGCGCAGTCCTCCCGCATCCGCTCGCTTTTTATATATTGATTTACTTTTGTTTCCTGAGTGCCTGTGTTCCTGTCCTGTGTTTTGCCTTAAGCCTTCTTGTTCCTGGACTCTGGTTCTTTGCTGTTCTCCTGGTTCTAAATTCTGACCTAGACATTGACTATGCCTTCATCTCCCTCCTTCTGGTACTGTGCTCCAGTCCAGTTTTCTTGGCTCTGATCCATTGCTGATCCATTGTCTGACCTCGCTCTAGTCCCAGTGGTTCTCGCTTTGTTTAGATGGCTTCATCTGACTGAACGCCAGGCCTCCTGGCTCTGATCCCTAGGTCCATCTCTGACCACACTCCAGTCCAATCCTTTAGGCTCTGATCCTCAGCTTTGTTTGATCTTGTTCCAGTCTGGTCCACCTTTCTCTAAACCATAACTCCATCTGACCACGCTCCAGTCCTGTCCTTCAGGCTCTGATCCTCAGCTTTGTTTGATCTTGCTCTAGTCTGGTCCACCTTGCTCTGATCCACGACTCCGTCTGACCACACTCCAGTCCTGTCCTTCAGGATCTGATCCTCAGCTTTGTTTCATCTTGCTCCAGTCTGGTCCACGTTGCTCTGATCCAAAACTCCATCTGACCACGCTCCAGTCCTGTCCTTCAGGCTCTGATCCTCAGCTTTGTTTGATCTTGCTCTAGTCTGGTCCACCTTGCTCTGATCCACGACTCCGTCTGACCACACTCCAGTCCTGTCCTTCAGGCTCTGATCCTCAGCTTTGTTTCATCTTGCTCCAGTCTGGTCCACCTTGCTCTGATCCAAAACTCCATCTGACCACGCTCCAGTCCTGTCCTTCAGACTCTGATCCTCAGCTTTATTTGACCTTGCTCCAGTCTGGTCCACCTTGCTCTGATCCACAACTCCGTCTGACCACGCTCCAGTCTGGTTCTCCTAGTTTTTATCCATGGGTCAGTCTGTCCTTCCTGTCCTACCTCTGGATCCACATCTGTCTAATGTCCTATTCCTGTCATCACTGCTGTGTCTAGCTGCCAACTCGGGACTGTCACCTAGACATCTCTTAGACTCCAGGTCCCAATCTACCTGGCACAAAACCTGTTGCAGCTTTAAAAGGGTTGTATAATCTCAGACATTGGTGGTATATCAGTAGTAAACACGACTAATTTCAGATTGGAGCGGGTCTCACCTCTGGGACCTGATCCTATCTCCAGAACGGGGCCTCCAAAGTGAAAGAGAACGCACTGCGCATGCGCGGTGCGGTCTCTATTAACTTCTATAGGAGTTCTGAAAATAGCCGAGCTAGTGCGCTTAAGTACCATAGTGGCGAATGGAGAGAGCATGCCGCGCATGTCTGGCTGTGTCTCCATTTACTGCTATGAAACCTCCACAAATAGCGGAGCCAGTGCTTGAATATTTTTGGAACTCCCATAACAGTGAATGGAGGGTGGCCGCCCTGGCGCGGTGCGCGCTTGTTCACTTTGGGTGGGCCTATTCTGGAGTTAGGAGGGGGTCCCAGAGGTGAGGCCCTCACCTATCTGACATTAGTGGCGTATCCTAGCGTTATGCCCCCAATGTCTGAGATGAGAAAACACCTTTAAAGTGTAACTGCCATTCTATTTTTATTTTTTGTAGTGTGTAGGGGCAGAGATACTGACCATTTTTGTAATATACTTTAATTACTGAAATCGTACATTTCTATTAGAAAAAAAGCTCTAAAGTTGCCCATTTTGAACCTTAGCAACGCTCCTCTGTCTTCTCTTTATGTAACACAGTCAGTGTTAGCAAGTCTCCACGGTTATGTAAACAGAACATTCAATCATTTGATCACTTATACCATAGAGTGCCAATGTTTAAAGGGTTATTCTCATCTCAGACAATTGGGGCATATCGCTAGGATATGCCCCCATTGTCTGATAGGTGCGGGTTCCACCGCTGGGACCAGCACCTATATTGAGCCCCGAAGGTGGTGGAGGGCAGTCGCCCACCATTCATTTTCAATGGGGCTGCCAAAAATAGCCTCCCACTGACTCGGCTATTTCCGTCGGGCCCATAGAAGTAAATGGGAGCGGTGACCAGTCATGCACGGCATGCTTCCATTCACTCTTTTAGGGAGAGCAGGCCGGACCGGTGTCCTCCAGCCACCACTTTGCAGGGCTCCATTCCTGATATAGCTGCGGGTCCGAGCAGTGGGACCTGCACCTATAAGACAATGGGGGCATATCCTAGCGATATGCCTCCATTGTCTGAGATGAGAATACCCCTTTAGTATTGCAGTTTATGGTAAGATCATTGTGTACCTGTTGAGCCCAGTTCCAGACTCTCAGGAGCCATAGGAAGCAACTCCACCAATCAGATAATGATGTCCTATCCTGATGATAGGTCATCAATATTTTACTTTTGGTAAAACCACTTTAATAAAAGAAATAACTGGAACATATGTGTACTCCTAAGGCCTCTTTCACACGAGAGTTACAGATTATCTCAGGATCTGTTCAGGAATGCAGAAATGATTGTGATAAACGACGCTCATGTACACAGACCCAATGAAATGAATGGGTCAGGATTCAGTCCGGGTGCTATACGTTTGCTTCATGCATCGCACCCTGACGGAAAACTTGCTCGTCTGAAAGAGGCCTAAATGGTGCCTTTTGAAAAGTATAACTTGCCCCAAGCTGTGTTAAAGGGGTAGTCCAAGCCTTGGAGTTAACAACCCCTATGCTACACACCTGTGCCAATAAACATAAAAAATAAGACCTGTTCACAGTCCCGCCACTACTGCAATCCCTACAAGTCCCTGTGGGACCAGGAAGCAGCTGGGTGCCATGACTGGTGCAGCCAGACACAGGCCTCAGCGGTTTCAGCGGCTTGAATGCTATGTCACAGCAGTGATGTACCATTCAAGTCTGTGTGACCACTAAGGCCTGTGATTGGCTGCAGCAGTCATGGGAATCAGCCAGTTCCTGGTCCCACAGGGACTGGAAGCGGGTGAGACCAGAGCAATGGCGGGACTGTGGACAGGTCTTCTTTTTTTATGCTCAGGGGAACAGGTCCATAACATAGGGTTTGTCAGCTCCAAGGCCGGACAACCCCTTTAATGTCAAACTTAAGAGTTATAATGTCAAGAATATAGAGGGACAAAGGCTGAAAAAAAAATTCTTATGGGTTTAAAGATGTTCTCCAGCTTTTAACACTTTATGGCTCCCCTCTTCTCCTTGAACCTGTTGAGGGAAGCATACTTACCTGCTCCCCACTGCTTGGTTTCAGCTCATTTGGTCCACTATGTTCGTAAGCGTGCGCTATGACCTGACGCTGTGTGACGTCAGGTCCCAGTGCAGCGCGTGAAGTGGAGGATGGAAGATCTCTGGAGTGTCGGCAGCGACCCTACAGGAAAGGTAAGTATCTTAGTTCACTGGCACTGTGGCTGAGCACTGATGGCTAGGAGGGGGAGTGGGGGAACTGATGGCACTGGGGGAGGAGCTGGTGGCACTGGGGGAGGAGCTGGTGGCACTGCTGGAGAAACTAATGGCATTGGGGGGGAACTGATGTCATGGGGGAAGCAACTGATGGCATGTGGGAGCTGATGGCACTGGGGGAGGAACTAATGGCATAAGAGAGGGAACTGATGGCACTGGGGGGAGCTGGTGGCACTGCTGGAGGAACTGATGGCATTAGGGCAGAACTGATGGCACAGGGGGGCAACAACTGATGGCATGTGGGAGCTGATGGCACTGGGGGAGGAACTAATGGCATAAGAGAGGGAACTGATGGCACTGGGGGGAGCTGGTGGCACTGCTGGAGGAACTGATGGCATTAGGGCAGAACTGATGGCACAGGGGGGCAACAACTGATGGCATGTGGGAGATGATGGCACTGGGGGAGGAACTAATGGCACTGTAGAGGGAACTGATGGCACGGGGGGGGGGGGGGGGGGGACGACTAATGCCGGGGGGGGGGCTGATGAGTTTTTATAGAAAACGTTCTTCTAAATAGTCTTTTTCTTATTAGAGTACTCGATTAATCGTTGGATTAATAGGTAGAATACTTGATTACTAAAATAATTGATAGCTGCAGCCCTAGTGACATGTCACTGCTGCAGTCATACAAGTGGGGACTAGAGTGTGGTGAACAGAAGGAGCTGGTATTCTTCCCTAAACGGGTCTGACGGGCCAAAAATTATTAAAAAGCTGGAGGACCCCTTTTAAGGATTACATTTTTCAACCACTGTGATTTTTCTTCCCTTCAAAATGACTTTTTAACCCATTGAAATGATGCATCAAGTCTCACCTTCATCCTCCTCATCACTGGCTCTCTCGCCAGCACACTAATCACACTGTCCTACTGTTTTGTCTGTCTAGCAGGCCTGTCATAGATAATGGTGCCCACTGCTTACATCAGCGTTCCAGACCAGTGAAAAGCATTGGCGTGGAGCAGGGTGCTGGTGGAGATCTGTGCACAGTATGCAGTCAGCATATGAGCTTGATTCCTGTCTGTCCCTTTCCCAAGCACGTTGGGAGGAGGGAGTTTCTCTATTTTCCACAGCAGGTTAAGGAAAACATTTGTGCAATGAACATCCTTTATATATGAATACAGAGTTATATGCAAAGGCAATTAAAACAACAGAACAAAAGAATATATGACCCACTTCACACTGTTGCCTTCATCATTTTTTAGGGTCTCAATGCATAAAATTTTAACAGGAACTAAGCGATTACGATTCCACCAGTTGTCCGCCAGTTCTATGCTATATGTACCCAGAATTGCTCTGCTTTTAATTTTTTGGCCCCCACTATAAGATATTAATCAGGCTGTGTACCTTCTCTGAGTTGTGTAAATCTCTGGGGCCCTACTCTACCTCCGAATGCCTCAGATTTCATACTGAGATAGGCCTTATGCGCACGAACGCGTGCCGCTCGTTCCATGCACAGGGGACAGCAAATTTCAATCTCCAATGCATGGGCACCATCCGTGTGGCTGGCACAGACGGATGCAGAACCATTCAACTTGAATCGCTCCGTGACCCGCCTGCACCGCCAAAAAATAGAACATGTTCTATTTTTTTGCGGTGTGGAGGCACAGACAGAAAACCACGGAAGCACTCCTTAGTGCTTCCGTGAGGTTCCGTGCTTCCTTTCCGAACCGCACCTTCCAGATTGCGTAGCCATTCAAGTTTTGCGAGAGGCAATACAGGCACCGGCCAACAACGGTCGTGTGCATGAGGCCATAGGTGGATGTTTTTTTCCGATAAATTCCATATGAATCACCTTGGTGTGCCCTATCACAAGCATTGCTTCTGGTACGAAGACGCAATATGAGGCACAGCCTACAGCTCCATAGTGTAGCGCCAAAGTGCCTCCACAATCTGCACCTGTTCATGCGGACTATAATAAGTGGTAAGTACATTAAAAGCTGCGGACACCTTCACAACAATTTTTTTTCTAATGATTGTATTTTTACAAATTTTGGGCTAAAAATCTTTTTTTTTCTACTGGTCTTTATATAATAAAAAAAAAATCGGCAGTTTTTGTGATACATGGGTTTAAAAATCAGTATGTTTGCAGACTGACCCTCTTGAGTTCTGCCAGCCATGGCTCATGTGAATCCTTATCTCAAACACTCATTTAGGCTATATTAGGTCTGCCATTTGTGCCCACAGCCCTTCTTCTAGTGTCTTCAGTTCTGTGTTGTCATTATGTGCAGTTCCAGTATTAGAGACTGTTGTGACTACATCTGTGATCCTGGTGCGGTTTCCCTGCGTCTCAGCCATTCGGCCTAGTTTCCTACAATCTGCCAAAAACCACATAATCAGCATAAGTGACTGTTCATACTGTACCTGTGGTTTTGGTGAATTTTTGTTATTCTGAGTTCCTTGACCAGAGTCCCTGACCCCAGTGGGTCAGCTGTCAATTATACTGGGAAAATCTCGAGAGCTAGTGGTCTGGTTGCTCCCCTGCAGCGAAGTTCAGATCCCTGTACAGAGGTTAAACGGTGAATACCATAGGAGCGTCGGAATAATCCCCCTAGGGTTTAGCCCAAAGCCCAACCAGTTAGTTGGCACAGTGGACCCACACTTACTGATCCGTAAAAGAGTTTAGCTATAATGAGTGAGCCCGCGCTGACTGCAGATGGCCTTTAGTAAAGTAATGTGTAATATGATGCCTCATATAATATAGGATAATCTTGTATCAGAGCCCTAGATAAGTCACTGTCAAACATAGGCAATGTGGGATATAGTATATATGTAGTACAGAAGGTACTTGCCAATCTTGCTGTGCTGTGAGTCCTGTATAAGAGGAGCTTCCTTCCGCCCTTCCTCCGGTGACCAAATCGCAAGTACCTTCTGTACTATATATATACTATATCCCACATTGCCTATGTTTGACAGTGACTTATCTAGGGCTCTGATACAAGATTATCCTATATTTTATGAAGCATCATATTACACATTACTTTACTAAAGGCCATCTGCAGTCAGGGCCGGCCTTAGGTGTTCAGGCGCCCTGTGCGAGCTAACCTTGAGGCTCCCCTTACCCCATTACCAGATAATGTAGTAGATGTCACCTGCAGCCCTATGTAACACTACAGATAACACAGTGATAACTCTCTGAGTACAGTCTACAGATAATGTAGAAGATGTCACCTGCAGTCCTATGTAACACCACAAATAACACATAGCTCTCTGAATACAGATAACACAGTGATGGCTCTCTGATTTCCGAAAATGTAGTAGTGTTGTTACCTCCGGTCCTATGTAAAAACACAGATAACACCAGTGCTGATCATGTGGTAGTGTTACCTGCAGTCCTATGTAAAACCACAGATAACACTAGTGCTGAATAATGTGGTAGTGTTACCTGCAGTCCTATGTAAAACCACAGATAACACTAGTGCTGAATAATGTGGTAGTGTTACCTGCAGTCCTATGTAAAACCACAGATAACACTAATAATGTGGTAGTGTTACCTGCAGTCCTATGTAAAACCACAGATAACACTAGTGTAGATCATGTGGTAGTGTTACCTACGTCTTTAGTGTGCCTCCCTGTGCCTCTCCAACGCACTCCATGCTGGCGGCGCTGCCTCCTCTTCCATCTTCTTCTTCTTCTTCTTGCCCCGCACAGAACGTCCTGATGCAGCTGCGTCAAGACATAGGAACACTGTGGGAATGGTGATGGTGACACACAGGGAGAGACACACACACACACAGGGACGGACACGCACACACGGGGACGGACACGCACACACGGGGACGGACACGCACACACAGGGACAGACACACACACAGGGACAGACACACACACAGGGACAGACACACACACAGGGACAGTCACACACACAGGGACAGACACACACAGGGACAGACACACACACAGGGACAGACACACACAGGGACAGACACACACACAGGGACAGACACACACACAGGGACAGACACACACACACACACACAGGGACACACACACACAGGGACAGACACACACACACACACACACACACAGGGACAGACACACAGGGACAGTCACACACATAGGGACAGTCACACACACAGGGACAGACACACACACAGGGACAGACACACACACACACACACACACAGGGACAGACACACACACAGGGACAGACACACACACAGGGACAGTCACACACACAGGGACAGACAGACACACACAGGGACAGACAGACACACAGACACACACAGGGACAGTCACACACACAGGGACGGACACACACACATACAGGGACGGACACAGACACACACAGGGACAGACAGACACACAGACACACACAGGGACAGTCACACACACAGGGACGGACACACACACATACAGGGACGGACACAGACACACACACAGGGACGGACACACACACATACAGGGACGGACACAGACACACACACAGGGACAGACACACACACACACACACAGGGACAGTCACACACACAGGAACGGACACACATACATACAATAAATATGATCACCACACGGCTCCTGCCTGTCTGCTTTGGTAAAGCCGGGCATAGCTGGGCTATGTCAGGTCTTAGCAGAGCGGGCACAGGACAGCGGACACAGGGCACGATATGTATGCGAGCACAGCTGAGCGAGTGCAGGGCAAGGGCCCGCATACACATCGCCCCTCCTGCCTGTCATACCACCCCCCCACCGGGCATTTTGGGGTTGGATGATGCGGAGTGTGCACATAGCCACCAATCATATTCCCCCCCCTCCTAAAGGTAACTGATGTGCTGGGGGGAGGGGAATATGATTGGTGGCTATGTGCACACTCAACATCAGCAGCAAGGAGTTAAAGGGACACTGACAGGCCCAATAAGCATATTTAGGTATATATATGACAGTACAGGTCTTATCAAGTGTATTAAAAGCATATAAGTATCCCCCCTGTCCACCTTATAAATACAGTAAACTGAAGTTTTATAACCTGCTTGAATCGTCTTCTTTCTGCCCAAGGGGCGGCGTTTCACCTCCACTTGCGCCCAGCCAGCCTCGCCCCAACTGCCGTTTTGAAGCGCCGCCCAGCTCATCAATATTCACTTCGCTGGGCGGCTACTACTGTCCCCGACTTAACAAGATCCGGCGCTTGCCCAATACAATCCTATGGGCATCGGCCTCCGTCTCATCTTCAGCACCAGTATTAACCCCTTCTGAGGTGTAAGAGAGCAGCGCTCTGAAGCGCTGCTCTGAACAGTGCCCGGCGCATGCGCATAACGCAGAGGCTGTAGCGGCCTCTAAGATGCAGACTGAACGCAGGCGCGATGTGATCCCGGCCAGTGAGGGTGCCGGGCGCATGCGCTGAAGATGATTTACCCTTATCCGCAGGTTTTAGGACAAGCTCTTTATACTCCATTAATGATCGGATAGCCATTTTATCCTGCAGTGTCACATTATGCGAAAACCGTAATTCACCCCTCTTTATCGAATCCATCTGACTCTGTATATCTTTATTGACTAAATGAACATAAGTCTCAATAGGGTGGTATACCTTGGGAGGCATATAATGACTCTTAGTCTTCAGACCTAAGTCCGCTAGGCGTAGACCAGAATGTCCCTCCTCAACCTCATGCGATTTTTCATGAGATTCCAAAAAATGTGCTTTAAGTCTTAATTTTCGAAAAGAATTATTCAAATCAACATCGAACTGAAAAGAATCGAATGGAGTCGAAGGACTAAAAGAAAGTCCTTTCTGTAAAGCTTTCATTTGATCGACATTAAGACTCCTGGAAGACAAATTAATCACGAGTGACGTGCTCTTACCTGAGAGCGCGTCTGGATCACTTGACTCGATCCCATCCCTTCACCAGTGTCTACGATGCTTCCGGCCTGCGCGCCTCCTCCTCCACGCGGACGCCGACCGACCCTCCGAAAAAAAGAGCGAGTCTCCTGTGGTCCCGTGGATTCGTTTCCCGAACTGGAGGTATATGATCCCGGTTTCGCAGGTCTCCTGTAGCCCGACCTCTGGCGGGATGACGTGTCTTGCCATCTATACACTTTATTTAGATGATAGTCCTCACTATCACGTAAGAACTTGGATCTTTTTCTGTCTTCCGTCTCCTTTTTATATGTAGCAATCTGTAAATCGACAGAATCTTTCAGTTGCTGAAATTCTTCGGATGTTATCGAATCTTTCAATTGTTGTTCGGCGATAGCAATTTGTGCTTGTATCTCACCAATAGCAATCTGGATACGATTAATGGTCAGCAGCATAAGATCGTACGAGTATTTAATAATGAACCGTTCGAAATCTTTACAATAATCGATATCCTCTGGAAAAAAAAGTTGGACGCAAATGCACCCTAAGGCCCCTCGGGATTCTCTTCACCTTGTGGTATTCCGCCAATGGGATGGCATGCAACTCATATGATGTGAGTAGTCTGAGTTCACGTTCCCAGTGTCCCTTTTTAAATTCACTGGTAGGAATATTCAAAAATTCGGAAGTCGATGTCACTTGGGAAAGGATCCTTTCAGCATCAGCATTATCGAAGCTCAGAGTCATCTGGGGTGGTGAACGACTCAAACGAATCAATCACAGGAAAAACAGCCCTAGGAGAGGAGGAGATTTGAAGAAGCTGCTATTACGTAGAGAGGCGTATTGGATCCATATGTTGGATACTCTACACCCCAAAGGCCTTAACA
The DNA here is from genome assembly GCF_905171765.1 of Bufo bufo. Classification (NCBI taxonomy): domain Eukaryota; kingdom Metazoa; phylum Chordata; class Amphibia; order Anura; family Bufonidae; genus Bufo; species Bufo bufo. The sequence goes on along the minus strand of NC_053390.1, from coordinate 785,852,079 downwards.
GAGATTATGAGATTATGCACATCAAATATCCGTTGAGGGATCTCATACACCAGGAATTATGAAATATGATTGGTGGTTGATATATATAATTTTTTTGAAATACATATATATTTTTCGAAACATAGTTTGAGACATGAACCCTGTGGTATAAGCCTTTGATTTACTGATTGATACACTTGTGTTTGTTACTTACCCCTCCCATCACCTGTGTAGATGATGGGAGTTGGTGATGATGTCATAAGGGGAGGAGTTATCCCATTGTATATACTTGGTCATTTTGTATACCTGTACCTGTTGATAAAGGCATGCTAGCCGAAACGCGTCCTGGATTGAGGAAATTTTTTGATTTGATGCAATAAAACATCATATACTTGAAGACACGACTGCTGGGATTTTCTTTGAATATTCGTGGAAACCCCTTCCTATCCCGTGGAACGTGCAACACAGAGTGAGTGCCGGCTGTTTTTCCTGTGATTGCTCTCTTAAAGAGACAGGCAGGCCAGGCAGCAGAGCAGAGCTCAGAGCTGCCGCGGGCCCCGCCCCCTCCTCACTTTTTCCAATAGTCCGTGCGCTCTCAGCACTGTTAGTCGGCCGGCGGCCACCCGCCGACCGCAACAAAATAGTAAGTAGACTTAGTTAGTTTGCGGCAATTGCTATGGCGCCCTGTGAGGCCGCACAGCCCGCACACCCCAAAGGCCGGCCCTGTCTGCAGTCAGTGCGGGCTCACAATTATATAGTGTTTATCTGAAGCCACATTAAAGGGGGTAGGCAATTAACCCCTTCGCAGCCCAGCAGCGACAGAATCCACATCACATACAGATAGTGTGGCTCCCTCTATAACGGCAGCGCTGGTATATTCCTCGCTTTTCTTAGCTATAATGAGTGTTTAGGAGGTCAGGAGATCAGCGATAAGGCTTCAAGTGAGCTGTCAGCTGATGGAACTCAGTAGGGACAGTCTGCAAATAGACAGATTTTTATCCACATTTATCTCAAAAGCTGCTGAAAAGTTTCAATAAACATCAATTAAAAGAATGATTTTTATCCCAAAACGAGTAAAATGTAATCATAAAAAATTGCCATGCAGGTGTCCATAGCCTTTAATATAAATAGATAGTTGTTAAACGTTTTATATAGATTATAATTGTAGAAATAAAGTCCGATAACTCCCCCAACCTTACACAATTTTGTTAGTGCTGACTTACTGCGGTAGTAAAACTCAGTACATTTCTGCTATCTTCCAGAAACAGTGCTACTGTTGTCCATAGTCAGTGACTGTTATTACATCTATAACCCCATTTAATTGAATGTGGTTGAACGGCAATGCCACACACAGTGGACCAGACGGGCCCGGTTTCTGCAAATCCTTTAAAAAGTATGTGTTAACATATGAAAATAGTTCATAAGATCTTTTGCTACCTTTGTAGTGAGACAGTTTCACCAATTGCAGTGCAGTCACTTGGGGAACAATGGTTAGGTAGGACAATCCTTCATATGGATATAATCCTTCATATGGATATAAGGTTTGTCTTAGTGATGACCCAGATGTTTGGATCTATTGGTTTTGAACATACATAGGAAAAGAACCAACATTGCCCAATGTATCATGAGGGATTGGAAGTCTGAGTTGTCCTGTCATGTTTTTTTTTTTTCAAGTGTAACCGTCATATATTGTTTTAAAATTTCCTAGTTTATTAGAGCTCATTAGTCTTATCAATGATTGTCAAAATATCTGTAATTACCCCTTTCATTAATGTCCCCTATGTTTTTCAATTGGTCCCTTAAAACAGCATTGCTAGGACTTATCTGTCTTCCCTTTAGTGTAAACAGAATACAAAGGGGCGGCCCTTCACACTGCATGCCTGCATTAGGCTTCAGAGTGAGGAGGTGTGTCTCTCAGTAATCCAATCTGATTGGCTAGCAGGAAGCTGCTGGATAAAGCAAGTGTGTATGGGAAGTAAGGGAAGGCAGTTTTGGCCTCAGAGAACTGGCAGAGGAGCCATCTTTAGAAGATCCTCATATTGTAGGGTTCAAAACAGCTGTAACTAAGGGAAAAACTCAAAGGAAAACAATGTTATGTTAAGAAACTAAATATTGGTTTATGAATAATGCTGCTGCAGCAGTAACATATGGTAAAATTGATTTATTTTTATTTTTTTTACGAAAACTTGACAGTTACACTTTAATAGTTCCACCTTGATGATAGTGTGACCACCAACTTAATAGATATAATCTCCATAACAAGTTCAGAAACTTTGTAAACAAATTGCTTGACCTTATTTTATAAGTTCTATCCTGTATTATAATTCACAGCTACATTTACAATTCCATGGAAACAGTCAATATGCTTGTTTTCTGCCATATCTTTAACAGCTTGAGCAGGGCCGACCCCAGCGCTGTCACCCGAAAGGCGCCGAGCGCAGGGCCGGACTGGCCTGCCGGGATAGCGGGAAATTTCCCGGTGGGCCGGCAAGCCTGAGTGCCGCAAGGCCGCGGCCCTGGTGACAAGTGGGGGCGGCCGCGGCCGGCGGCAGGGCAGAGCAGGAGATGAGCGCCTCCATTGCGGAAGCGCTCATCTCCATAGTCATCTGTATTGCCGTCCTCAGGACGGCAATACAGATGCCTGTGCTGCGGCAGAGGAGGGAGAGGTGTGTCCCCTCCTGTTCCTCCGATAGGCTGCCGGCTTAGTGCTGGCAGCCTATCAGAGGCCGGTGCAGGCGGCGCGATGACGTCATCGCGTCGCCTGAGCCGTATAGCGAGGGACACAGACGGAAGAGGCGGCCTGCATCGCATCGCATTGCTGGAGGTAAGTATAAGTGTATTATTTTTTTTTATTTTTTTATATAGGTACAATACTGGGCTGGCACATGATAAGGGGGGCTACTGGACTGGCACATAAGGGGGGCTACTGGGCTGGCACATAAGGGGGGACTACTGGGCTGGCACATGATAAGGGGGGCTACTGGGCTGGCACATGATAAGGGGGGACTACTGGGCTGGCACATGATAAGGGGGGACTACTGGGCTGGCACATGATAAGGGGGGACTACTGGGCTGGCACATGATAAGGGGGGCTACTGGCACATGATATGGGGGGCTACTGGCACATGATATGGGGGCACTCTGGCTACTGGCACATGATATGGGGGCACTCTGGCTACTGGCACATGATAATGGGGGGGATCTGGCTACTGGCACATGATATGGGGGGGGGGCTCTGGCTACTGGCACATGATAAGGGGGGGGCTCTGGCTACTGGCACATGATAAGGGGGGGCACTCTGGCTACTGGCACATGATAATGGGGGGGATCTGGCTACTGGCACATGATATGGGGGGGGGGGCTCTGGCTACTGGCACATGATAAGGGGGGGGCTCTGGCTACTGGCACATGATATGGGGGGCTACTGGCACATGATAAGGGGGGCTACTGGCACATGAAAAGGGGGCTACTGGCACATGATAAGGGGGTCTACTGGCACATGATAAGGGGGGCTACTGGCACATAGGGGGGCTACTGGCACATAAGGGGGGCTACTGGCACATGATATGGGGGGCTCTGGCTACTGGCACATGATATGGGGGGGCTCTGGCTACTGGCACATGACATTTATTTTGACTTGTCAAAGCCGTTGACTAAGTTATTGTCAAAGCAAATTGGTGGGGCTGAAGTTGGGGGCTGAAGTTGTTGCCATAGAAACATTGTAAAGGGGAGGAGTTAGTAAGATAACCACGCCCATGTGGGGGCGCCAGAAATATTTCTGCACCCAGGCGCCTGTGACCCTAGGATCGGCCCTGAGCTTGAGTTCCTGTATGGTAGGACAGTTAACTTTCCCCACATCAGTATGAATGTACAATGTCTTATGCCAAGAGGTCACCTTCAAGAAGGCAAATCAACAGAGCAAGTTCTTAGCAGACACAGACACAGCTGAGTCGCATTATTATGACCACTTCCTACTTTTGATGTCGGCAGCGAGTAGCTCATGAAGGACATCACGTGTGGTGAGCTGGCTTGGTGGGTATATAAAGTGTGTGATAGGCTGTCTGCTCACATATCACTCGTTCCTGTCATGGGTAAAAGGGGCGATTTATCAGAGTTGCAAAAAGGGATGATTATTGACTTTTGGGCTGAGGGTGGCGATATTTCAATAACTGCGCAGTTTGTGAACTGGCCGCTAAAATAAACCAGGGAGCTACCAGACATGTGTCTAAAACAACAGATCAGGGAACCCTACTGCGTATGGGGCTCTGAAGCAGACGGATGGTCACTGCTAACGAAGTTGCATCAGTACAAAAGGCTTCAATTTTCGCAGTATTATCAGAATTAGACCTCTGCTGATTGGTAAAGGGTTGCCTTCTCCGATGAGTCACATTTACTGCTTCATTGAACGGATAGACAATGGTGTATCAGGTGAGAAACATCAGAGAACAAACAACCTGCAACCGTTGCTGGAAGAACACAAGCTGGTGGTGGCAGCGTTATGGTCTGGGGAAGGTTTTCCTGGCATTCTCTGGGCCACTCATCCATGTGGAATGCACTTTCAACCGATTTCAGTATGGATCCATCCTTGCAAATCATGTACACCCATACATGCCGATTGTCTTCCCTGGGGCAGATGTGATCTTCCAGCAAGACCATGCGTCATGTCACACGGCTAGAAATGTCCGACATTGGTGGAAAGAATCTTACCAAGATTTCCAGTACTACTCTGGCCCCCTAATTCCCCAGACTTGAACCCAGTGGAGCATCTGTGGGACCACCTTGATCATCGTGTTCGCTCTATGGATCCTCCCCCATGTACCCTCTAGCAGATGTGGGATGCACTACAGTCAGCATGGCTCCTAATACCTGTGACAACCTACCAGGACCTTACTGAGTCCCTCCCAGCGTGTCTAACTGCTGTACATGCTGCACACGGCTACTCTGGTTATAAGCTGGTGGTCATAATAATGGGACCATAGCAGCTCACTTCTCCTCACACTTCTATGAGTAGCATATAATGTAATCCTTCCATGATCTGACAGTCCATCTTGGCCTATCAAGACAGGTTTAGTAGAGAATTCAGAGTGAAGAGCCTGCTAAGTGGAGAAAGAGACATTTTTTCTCTGATAATGCATATGACAAGGTTTCATACTCATCTGTACTTGATTTATGCAATTTGTTGAAAGGTTAGTGCCCATTGAAGGTGGTCATACACCTGTAATAACAGTCAACTGAGCTATTCCTCTCAACTTTCCCATACACATGCACTTTCAGTTCGGCTGAGTGTGCATATGTTCTTAATGTGTGTAAAATCTCTTTTTTATTCTTCAATGATATTCTGTAGGTCATAGAATACAAAATACAAAGAAAGTCATTTTCTCACAATAAACAGCTCAATCATTTAGAGGTTCAAATATGATCCATGACAAACAGTTCTAATGGAAACAAGCTAGTCTTCAACTGACTGCATTTGAATATCTACCTCTACAGTGCTAGTGAGATGTGGATCGACAAATTTGAAAAGACAGAACAATAATTAGAGGGGTAAAAAGAGAGAGTAAAAAGGGTAAAAGGTTTGGGAGGTAAGGAGGGGGGGTTAAAGGGAATGGATTGCACTAGTTCTTCCTAGGGTGCAAGTAGAAAACTATAGATAAAATAAAATTCAAGGCTGTGTAGGAGCCAGGTGGGATGTGTCCATGTATTTGGATTGTATCCAGGGATCCCATATTTTGAGGAAGAATGTTCTGGTCATAGCTTCCCAATGAGCTAGCTCCTCTAGTCGAAGTATTTCATTGACCTTATTGGCCCAGTCTTGTAGGGTTGGAGGCTGTAAAGGGCCTAATAATTATTGATATTTATGCAAATCTCAATTAATATTCATAAATAGTCGTGAGTCGTCTAGTGATGACTCCACCTATTTATACCTTAAGTAAAGAATAATACTTTCACCTTGCCTTACATTTAATTCTGTGTGTGTTATTAGTTTAAGCAGACTGTGATTGTCTATTGTTGTGACTTAGATGAAGATCAGATCACATTTTATGACCAATTTGTGCAGAAATCCATATCATTCCAAAGGGTTCACATACTTTTTCTTGCAACTGTATATATATGCATATATTTCAACCCTTCCTCAACAATCCCCCTGTTGTCGGTAATACGACAATATTTTGGGGGAAAGGGTTGAGACATATTTGCCCCCCCCCCTTAACCCCATTTTTGGTGATAGTTCAGGAAGAACGGTAGTGCACACTGATCCTTAGGCACCTAGACATCACCAATCCAGACCTACTTCACCGGTTACTCCATAACCTACTCCTTCATCCACAGGATACACCGTCTTCTTCTTTAGAACTTTCTTGACATCTTTTGCTTTGATCGTTTCGGTATCAGCCCCTCCTACTGTCATTTTATTTATTTATTTTTTTCTTGACTTCCGGAGCGGCTTGACCCTCGCAGTCTTCGACTGGCCTTCCTTACAGGTAACCGTCTTCCGGTGTTAGCCACCCCTGGTGAGTTTGGGGTGACCACACCCTCACTATCTCTCGGTATTGCTGCCGATCTTCAGGTATAGCCCACCCCCAAGGAATCTGGAGCGGGTTCACCCTCACATCCTCAGTCTCTGACTGCGCCAACTTTCTTCAAGCACGACTTTCGTCCAACATCTCTTGTTCCATCTTGATTGAAGGATGGGTGCGATTCTCCAATGGACAGATTAATAGGTCTTTACAAGGCAGGTCAGATTTTTCATTGAGCGAGGTGATGTCATGGTACCTAAATTCTAACTGCGGGAACACCTCCGCCACACTACACATCCAGCCCTTCCCTTATGAACTTTACCGTTCCAGGGTTCAAGGCGGCAAATGGCAAACAGAGGGGGCCTGTCCCTATCGTGCCCGAATCTTATCCCCATTCACACAATACATGTTTATTTACACAGTTCCCCTCCCCCTCCCCCAACCCACCTAAACCCAAGGACATTTATGAAAAGGCAAATATATAATCTCAGGAAGGCATAGGGTGTACCTCTCAAAACCTCATATGAACCAGATCAATATCCATTACATGGGGTCTCAGGATAATTTGATTTTCCATCCTGAATCTCCCCCCCCCCCCCCCCCCCCCCCCCACACGAATTGTCCTGTCCTTTGGATCTTTTTAGGCTTCAGGACTTTGGTGAAATCAAGTCCTGAGCCTCCGGCGGTTGAGTTCGTGAAGTGCTGTCTGGTTCTGGCTTAGTTGGTCCGCTAGTCACTTGACCCTCCAGTACATCCACCACAGTCCTAAGTACATGAGTCCAACCAGAACCATAAGCACTATCACCAGGTGTATCAGTAAATTGAAAAACGAGGTTGCTTTAGGACTGTGTCCAAAAAGACTCTGCCACCATGAAATCTTTGAGTCCTTGTCCAATGCTGTGGCAACCGCGGTAATTTTCGGTCGGATGGTGGCCTGTTTCTCCGTCTCCCGAAGATGTTGTATAATTTCTTCCTCTTGGCTGAAGTCTAGCAGGAGCTGTTTAAGTTCTTTGCCGAAGCCAAGAGGAATCTTCTGGAGTCTCACAGGAACATCGGGGCGAATGTCGAGTCTTCTTTCCGGGGTAATCGGGGGTTCTTCCTTGCTGCTCTGCGATGTCCAGACCTAGAACGGGACTAAGGGTACAGTACGCTCCGGGAGGAGTATTCCTCGCTCGGTACAATTAAGTCCATAAATTGTATACAATCCGTTACTCCCTTGGTACCAATACCCCTGTCCCAAATATTTTAACGAGGCCGAGGGTATTGGGTTGGCCTTCATGGAAATTGGCAAATGTCGTGCCCATTCACAAGAAAGGTAGTAGGGAGGAATCGAGCAACTATAGACCAGTGAGTCTGACATCAATAGTAGGCAAATTAATGGAAACCCTATTAAAGGATAGGATTGTGGAACATCTAAAATCCCATGGATTGCAAGATGAAAAACAACATGGGTTTACTTCAGGGAAATCATGTCAAACAAATCTTATAGATTTTTTTGACTGGGTGACTAAAATAATAGACGGTGGAGGTGCAGTAGACATCGCATATCTAGATTTTAGTAAGGCTTTTGACACTGTCCCACATAGAAGACTTATCAATAAACTGCAGTCATTGAGCATGGACTCCCATATTGTTGAGTGGATTAGGCAGTGGCTGAGTGACAGACAACAAAGGGTTGTAGTCAATGGAGAACATTCAAAACAAGGTCATGTTACCAGTGGGGTTCCACAGGGATCTGTACTGGGACCAATTTTGTTTAATATCTTCATAAGTGATATTGCAAAAGGCCTCGATGGGAAGGTGTGTCTTTTTGCTGATGACACAAAGATATGTAACAGGGTTGATGTTCCTGGAGGGAAACGCCAAATGGAAAAGGATTTAGGAAAACTAGAAGAATGGTCAGAACTCTGGCAACTGAAATTTAATGTGGATAAGTGCAAGATAATGCACCTAGGGCGTAAAAACCCAAGGGCAGAATATAGAATATTTGACACAGTCCTGACCTCAGTATCTGAGGAAAGGGATTTAGGAGTAATTATTTCAGAAGACTTAAAGGTGGGAAGACAATGTAATAGGGCAGCACGAAATGCCAGCAGAATGCTTGGATGTATAGGGAGAGGTATAAGCAGTAGAAAGAGTGAAGTGCTTATGCCGCTGTACAGAACACTGGTGAGACCTCACTTGGAGTATTGTGCGCAGTACTGGAGGCCATATCTCCAGAAGGATATAGATACTCTAGAGAGAGTTCAGAGAAGAGCTACTAAACTAGTACATGGATTGCAGGATAAAACTTACCAGGAAAGGTTAAAGGACCTTAACATGTATAGCTTGGAAGAAAGAAGAGACAGAGGGGATATGATAGAAATTTTTAAATACATAAAGGGAATCAACTCGGTAAAGGAGGAGAGCATATTTAAAAGAAGAAAAACTACCACAAGAGGACACAGTTTTAAATTAGAGGGGCAAAGGTTTAAAAGTAATATAAGGAAGTATTACTTTACTGAGAGAGTAGTGGATGCATGGAATAGCCTTCCTGCAGAAGTGGTAGCTGCAAATACAGTGAAGGGGTTTAAGCGTGCATGGGATAGGCATATGGCTATCCTTCATATAAGATAGGGCCAGGGGCTATCCATAGTATTCAGATATATTAGGCAGACTAGATGGGCCAAATGGTTCTTATCTGCCGACACATTCTATGTTTCTATGTCCCCTCGGTGTTCCAACACTGGTGTCTAAGCACCCGATCCCGACTACCCTGACAGAGGATGGCATCCTCTCTCAACCAACATCCCTCAGTGTCGAACAAAGAAGGAAGGCCTTCTTCATAGGTTAGAACGCTCAAGGGGAGCTGGGGATGAAGTACCGTCCGGTTGTTCATCACCGTTCCTAGATTGATGGCACTGTATCCCTGTCTGAGGCGACCGGAGAAGGGTGCCAAGGACGAAGCAGTGCAGGTTAAATTTTGACATCCATGCCACTGAACCACCCACCAGTTGGTATGATTGATGGCGAAAGGAGAGATCAGTGGACTTATTCGCTGACTGAGGTTAAATGGTTAGTGGCTGCTGTGTAACGCTGAGACAATATGTTTAAGGTTGTCCGAGAGTTCGCTTTGGACCTGCATACACGCCAGAGCAAGCTGAGCCCGTTCCTGCTCCTCCAAGAGACCCACAACTAACCTCCTAAACTTCTCACGTATAGCAGAAGATAGAGAGGTAGTGGCTTCTATGTGCGAATGCTGTAAATCCTCTAAGACGTGGTTTACATCAAGCTGGGTCTTGAATCCTTCCCCGGCGTGTCGCGCAACCTCCCCAAGCTTACTTCTCAGGACTTCCATATCCATAGTGTTCAGGGCGCCCACTCCCAAAGCACCTCCGCCAAGTCCCATAGCCACTAGATCTCTCCTCCCCCTGTTCTTCCTATGTCGGGAGTCGTCTTTTCTTACCTTTTGCCCCGCCTCTATCCAACCTCTTACCATGTCAATTTGGTTCCTAACAAACTCTTCACACCTGTGATCCCAATGGTCAACTCGGAAGTCATCTACAGAAATTCTCCAGGTAAACAGGATGAATTTGGCATCCGTGATGATCTTCCAGGGGGATGACAGTTGAGGAGCTATATGATCTGCCAATTGATGGATAGGGGCGGTGCAAGAGTCTGAATGCGGTTTTACCGGTTAGAGATCTTCTGTATCGTAGGGGACCCTCACCACTGTTGCACAGATCTGCCCCCTTCCTTCGAATGGATACCACTGATCGTTTTCTCCAGCCTGTAACACTAGCTTCCCTACAGGTTTGGTTTTGGACAGATAGACCCACTGAGTAAAGGTCCAGCATCCTTCGTCTACTGCCTCGCAAAAAGGCCACTTAAACGAACCATCTATATTGATGTCAAAGTTAATATCCCTGCCCCTGGGGTCTTTCCAATCGGAAGACACATACCTACCCCGGTATTCTTCAGTCATAGGGGTACCATCCATCCATACATCCACAGTACGGATATCTACCCCGTTGCACACCAAATCCCACCTCCAGGGATTAGTGTCCAACATCACCGTCTGGGTTTCCTGAAAGACCGTATGGATGGAGATCCCTTTAACTGAACATACCTAGGGTCCTTGGCATTGGTCCGTACCTTTAAGACTGTGCCTCGATATAAACCTTCCAGTTTTACCGGACCACTCTGATCGTTCCAAATGGCCTGACCAGAGTCACTGCAGTTTAACTTTAACATCATTATACTGGTTCGTAAGTAATCAGTGGACACATGTCCCTGAACATAACTGGATTCCCTGGTGATAATAATCTGGGAATCCCTCAACATGCAATAAGCCTTCAGGGTACCTTTTACTGGAATGGGCCTATCAAAATACGTCCTAACCCTTAACCTGTCCTGGCTATCCTTCCCCATGAAGGTAGCCTTTAGGATGTACCAACCGCTGTACTCTGCCCCAGTGACATCTTCAGGACTCAGCATTCCCTCCTTGGTACACAACACCGTAGTAGTGATGGCTCTTACTTGCTGGTAAGGGTGCAAGTGTGGGTCCCTAGACACCCATCTTAAGGATTTGATAGGTGTAGGGTCTGAGTCCTGAAAATGTCTGAATTCCTTGAGACCGAGGGTGTGTAAGTCATCTTGTATGGCAGACACATTCTCCACCGGGGTATAATGCTGAATTACACCGTTGGCAAAACCCTCTCTCTGGAAACCATACAGATACCACTGACCCGATTTAAATGTGAAGTTCTCGTATGGTTTCCGGATTTTGCCACCCAAACGATCCACCATTAAAAGGCCGGGTCCATTAAGTGATATGTTGGCCATACCTATGTTAGTCCCCAGGCCCTCCCCTGAAGAGGCCGATCCTGCCATCAACATGCTTACCACCAGTGTCACAAGCTGGAGACGCATCCCGTTCAGAGGAAGCCTAGCTCTTCCCTGGCCATGTGGTCCCATGGCGTATCTCCCTCTTGTGTTCTGTAATTAGATGGAGTGTGATAAGTGTGATGGATTCGCCATCGACCCACCAAGCCCTCTCCTCCCCCTTCACCCAACTCGGAACGGTATGCGTTATTGAGTTGGGGAGGCCCGGGTGGCCTTGGCCTGGTCGATGTGAATCCACAAGACTTCCTGCCGTCTACGGGATTTCTTTTTGTTTGTGATTGGCCTTCGTACCTTCCGCATGGTGTCTCCCATTACTTCAAGGACCTTGTAGGGTCCTTCCCAGTTTGCGTCCCATGGGCCAGCCCGACGGAAGACTTTCACCATCACCATTTCTCCTACAGCGGGGTTTGGAGTTTCCCCCTGTAGATACGGTTTGTGCAACCGTATCGCTGCATGAGGCAGTAACTCCTTCAGGTTCTGTTGAACCTGTTGGAGAAACATGTCTCTGGCGATGGCGTTCTTCGTGGGCTCCAACACTTGGGGTTCGTTAGGCAGCCATAGGGGCATCTTACGTCCGGTCATAAGTTCAAACGGGGAGATACCGGTACTGGAGGCCTCGGTGGCTCGAATACCCATTAGCACGGCTGGAAGAGAGGTTACCCAAGAGGAACCCTTCTCCAGCAGTGCCTTGGAAAGCCGGGTTTTGATGGTCCGGTTCATCCGCCCCACGATGCCCGCTGACTGAGGGTGATAAGGCACATGAAACCTTTGCTTTATGTCTAAGAGACCACAAAGCGCTTTCATTACCTTACAAGTGAAATGGGTCCCTCTGTCTGATTCTATCACTCTGGGGATACCTCATCGTGACAGAACCTGTTCCCAGAGAACAGTGGTGATAGCCGTATTATTGACCGTGGGGATGGTTTCTACCCATTTTGAGAAGACATCCACTATTACCAGTGCGTAACGGCAGTTACGACTTCCAGTCGGCAATGGTCCGATAAAATCAATTTGTATCACGGACCACAGACCATCAACAGGAGGAACTCGCTGCAACACCGGCTTCAGGGCTGACGCCCTTGGGTTGACTTGAGCACACACCAGGCACTGTTGAGTAACCTCCTCTACTGAATTGGACATTCCCGGCCAGTATAATTTGTCTCTCAGGAGAGGCAAGAGTTTATTCCGGCCGAGGTGTCCAAACAGTTGGTGGTTCAATCGCGTCAGCTCTGCTTGCAGATACTGCGGGACCACCGGAAGAGGAAGTTGCTGAGTACCGGTATCGTAACACAGGATCCCTTGCTGTACAGACCAGGGATATTGTGGTGATTTGATATGTGTCATTAGAAGAGGATCTTATGCTTGTTCCTCTTCAAATGACACCGGGCCGTCACTCAGAAGGGTACGCGCTGCAATCCGGTGCGTTGGTAGTGGCCCAATGCCTGGTTCCCACAGGGTAACAGACACTGCCGCTAGTTTAGCCAGCTCGTCTGCCTTGTTGTTACCCATTATCAAAGGTTCGTCCCCTTTTTGATAATTGCTGCTTCCGTCATGTGTGCCATGCCCCACTCCCACAGCTCCTTCAGGACCGACACATGAGCCAGAGGTTTGTTTTGACTGTCCACAAATATCCCAACGGTCTGGTCCCATACCCTACTTTCTGTAGAAGGACCACTGAGATAGACTCCATCCCTGCATGCGCCTGTATGGCCATTTCCCCATCTGGATGTGGAGTGGCCAACACAGGCACCGAGGAGCGATCCCTTTTCAAAGTTGAAAAGGCCTCCTCCTACTATTCGTGGGTTGCATCCTCACCGTTACCTCATACCGTTGGTTAAGGTGTCGGTAACCACAATTTTAACAGCTCCATACGATATTCCGGAGCCACTGAATATTTATTACAGTGACCCTCGAAAATATCGCATGAAGTGAACGGATCTACATTGGGATCGTATTTTGGGATCTTCTTGCAGATCCGTAACAAGAAGTTTATCCTTTCCATACTGGAATGGGTTAGGATAAACCCCTTCCTGTTTCTCCGGACATGTTGGTGGATTGGAAGCGGAATATGGCCATCCACTTTCCTCTTCCCATCCGTTGTCCTGTTCCTGGAAACGGCTGCTACTCCTATTCTCCCCCGGTGTCGGGGTGAATCGTAGCGACCAGTCCACCTCTCCTCTAGTATCTACCACTGTGGATGTGTTATCCGCTGAAGACCTTGGCGCTGTCGCCGCTGTCTCCCCCTGTGCCGTTCCCGAAACGCAAACCTGTTTCGTGGGCACCATACCGTTGGTACTAGGTCTGGACAAATTGGAGATTGCCTGCTGCAAATCCGCAATGCTTTGCGTCTTTGCAGCCAGGTCCTCCCTCATTTGAACAATCAGGGCATCCGTAGATGCCGCATTGTTCCTGTACTGATTATTCTCAGTGTACAGCCGGAGTAGCTCTCTGTCCATGTCAGAGCAGAAACCCTCCTTGTCCGAGAGTCTCGACTCTAACACGCAGATCTCTCTGCCCCTTTCGACTCTACACAGTGTTTCTTCTTGTAACTGAGCCCCTAGTGTGTATATTCTCCTAATGTTGTCAACACAACAATTGCAGTGGAAGTTTGCCTTATCAGCAACCTCCCCTGCCTTTCCTGTGTTGGCGAGTGTCTCTGTGTGTTCTGCCTTCCAAATGGTATCCTCAAAGGTGAGAACCAATTTGGCTAACATTTGGAGGCGTTTGTTTGTCTTGTTGAAGACTCCTACTGATACAAATCCGGTCATGAGCGTAAGCCTGGTCCAGCAAAGCGGACCATAGCAGCTCAGCGGATTTGTATGTAGTGGGGACAATAGGATTAAAAGTGCTGTGTTTACTCATGTGTTGCAGTGTGGAGAAGTTCATACTCACTTTTTGTTGAGCGTCCATCTTCTCGTTCGTGCCGTACTTCTTTGTCCTACGTAGCTGCTTGGAAGAAGTCCTTTTTCTACCGGATCGCTTCTTCCCGACCAGCCGGACTTGTACGCTGCTCCAATGAAGATGGATCTCCTCCAGTGACGTGTCCTCTTCTCCCTTGCAACACTAGAGCGACGCGGTGACCGTGTAAAGCAAATATAAAAATATTAATACACAGATAGATTATAGATTCTCTGCTAGAGATTTTGATCTGTGTTTGGTACTATAAGGAAGAATCGTGTTACCTGTCCGAATTATCAGGTCCTAGACGCTCAGACCGCTGACCGCGTCTCTCTTGCCTGATAATTCACAGTATAAGCGACCTCTAGCCTCAAGACCAAATACAGATTTCAAAATCTAAGCAGTGGGCCTGGCTCGCCAATGTAAAGGGCCTATTAATTATTGATATTTATACAAATCTCAATAATTAATATTCATAAATAGTCATGAGTCGTCTAGTGATGACTCTGCCTATTTATACCTTAAGTAAAGAATAATACTTTCACCTTGCCTTACGCTAATCACTAAGCTAGCTGCAAGCGCCTAACTGAGCTAGCTACCGCTAATAACCACACGTTACACAGTAGATATAATACAAATAATACCAGATATTTATTATCACCTACAGTACACAATACACACAATACAGCACCATAAATACAGCACTAAATACACTATTCAATCCCAAGTTCCACCCACAAACTAACTAGACTATACACTTACATACATTCATTAGCAGCCCACCCCACCTGGTTCTAACACTATCCCTAAGGAAACGGTGGCACTGCAGAGGTGAATGCAGGCCACAGACACAGGGTTGTAAGGGTAAATACAGGCAGGGGTACAGCAAGGGTTAATAGGGAGAAGGGATGCTCCTGCAGGGAATTGGTGGTTCAGGGGTTCAAGTAGGGGTTATATATGGGCAGGTGGGTTGATGGGATAGGGAATATGGACAAGTAGGGGTTAATATCGTTGGTGGGATAGGGGGTAATACTCCGCCCTCCAGGGATTGCTCGTTGTCCAGGGGGAGGATCCTCTTGAGGGGGGCGGCTCAGCTCTTCTGTCCAGTGCAGGGGCCGCCGGATATTTATGTCCGGCTGCCCGCACTGCCGCACCGCCCACACTGTGGCGCCTGGGCGCGCGCCACCGTCAGGGACACGTGGGCTGGCGCAGTGAGATGACGTCGGGGCCGCGCCACTTCCTGACAGGCGGGAGAAGCCTTTGATCTCCCGCCTGTAACACTTTGCATTCCGGACAGCGCGATAGTGATCGCGCTGCCAAAATGCACATAATAGAAGGAGGGGAGGTTTCTCCCATCTTCCTATTATGCATAATTATCTCCAGCGGCGCTGGAAATAATTAATACAAAAGACTCTGATTCTATTGAATCAGAGTTCTTTGAAGCATACAGGATGACCGGACTCTTGTCCGGTCGTTCTGATGCTTGGGGCACATTCACACTGATACCTCTGGTTTTAGGTGACATTTTTCCCCATGGGGCCTATGGATAAGGGGATAGGATATATGATTATAAGGGGACACATACTATAAGGGGACACATATATATATAAAAGGGACATAAGGGGCATATATTCCCCACAGGGGCCACAATGATCCCCTGTGGAATACTAAGGATAGATGTGCGCAGATGTTGGGCACATCTGCGCACATCATCCTTTAATGTGCCTATTTATGTATGCATATATATTATACATGCACGCACGTGTTCGCATGCATATACACTCACCTAAATAATTATTAGGAACACCTGTTCTATTTCGCATTAATGCAATTATCTAGTCAACCAATCACATGGCAGTTGCTTCAATGCATTTAGGGGGGTGGTCCTGGTCAAGACAATCTCCTGAACTCCAAACTGAATGTCAGAATGGGAAAGAAAGGTGATTTAGGCAATTTTGCGCGTGACATGGTTGTTGGTGCCAGACGGGCCGGTCTGAGTATTTCACAATCTGCTCAGTTACTGGGATTTTCACACACAACAATTTCTAGGGTTTACAAAGAATGGTGTGAAAAGGGAAAAACATCCAGTATGCGGCAGTCCTGTGGGCAAAAATGCCTTGTGGATGCTAGAGGTCAGAGGAGAATGGGCCGACTGATTCAAGCTGATAGAAGAGCAGCGTTGACTGAAATAACCACTCGTTACAACCGAGGTATGCAGCAAAGCATTTGTGAAGCCACAACACGCACAACCTTGAGGCGGATGGGCTACAACAGCAGAAGACCCCACTGGGTACCACTCATCTCCACTACAAATAGGAAAAAGAGGCTACAATTTGCACGAGCTCACCAAAATTGGACTGTTGAAAACTGGAAAAATGTTGCCTGGTCTGATGAGTCTCGATTTCTGTTCAAATGGTAGAGTCCGAATTTGGCGTAAACAGAATGAGAACATGTATCCATCCTCTGATGGCTACTTCCAGCAGGATAATGCACCATGTCACAAAGCTCGAATCATTTCAAATTGGTTTCTTGAACATGACAATGAGTTCACTGTACTAAAATGGCCCCCACAGTCACCAGATCTCAACCCAGTAGAGCATCTTTGGGATGTGGTGGAACGGGAGCTTCGTGCCCTGGATGTGCATCCCTCAAATCTCCATCAACTGCAAGATGCTATCCTATCAATATGGGCCAACATTTCTAAAGAATACTATCAGCACCTTGTGGAATCAATGCCACGTAGAATTAAGGCAGTTCTGAAGGCAAAAGGGGGTCCCACACCGTATTATTATGGTGTTCCTAATAATTCTTTAGGTAACTGTATATATGCTTATATTTCAACCCTTCCTCAACAGAGGCCTTGGATTCCGCCAGAATTTTGGGATTGACAATTTAGCTGCAGATACTAATAATGTGAGTAGGTTGTGTTTCTGTGGCATAAAAGAGGAGGTCAATGTGAGCTTACTAGAACACAGCTCGTTAATGCTATTTTCAATAGCTTCCCAATAATCTTTGAGAGGTGAGATAAGGTGCCTCTGTCAGAGTGACATCTCCAGCAGGTATCTGGGATCTCGGGATTACTTGTGTGGAGAAAAAACAGGGTTTTGTACCAACGTGTTAATAATTTAAAAGAGTTCTCTTGAAGCTTTACACAGCGTGAAAAACTATGTGATCTGGAAAGCATAAAATGTAATTCTGGATCAGAAAAAGTCATACCCAATTATATAGAAAAGAAAGATCTTTGGAGTGAGGCGACTGTTTCAATAAGCGTGATTCTAGCCATGTATCCTGACGTGTGGATGGCAGTTTCTTGTAAGCAGTTTTACAGTCAAAGTCGTGTCGCTGTATAAAGTTGGGAGGATGAATTTTGGTCTTTTGTAATAAAATGTCTGATGTGGGAGATATGTTCTCAATGTGAAGAGAGAAGTAAGCTTCTGCCATACATCTCTAGAGGCAGCTTTCAGGGGAAAGTCTGCAATATTTCAGGCTATTTTATTCTTATACACCACTCACAAAAAGTTAAGGATATTTGGCTTTCAGTTGAAATTTATGGAAAATGTAAAAAGTTCACGCTACAATGATATTATATCATGAAAGTAGGGCATTTAAGTAGAAGCACAAGTCGATTTATAGTCTGCTGAGGCATGGCATCCCACTCTTCTTGAAGGGCGGCCCTCAGGTCATTGAGGTTCTGGGGTACAGAGTTACAAGCCTCTATAAGGTGACTCAGCTGATCCTATAGGTTTTCAATGGGATTCAGGTCTGGGGAACGTGCAGACCACTCCATTTGAGGTACCTCGGTCTCCAGCAGCCGTTCACTAATGTTGCGACCTCGATGAGCTAGAGCATTGTCGTCCATGAAGATGAAATTAGGCCTGTGTTGTTCCTGCAGAGGCACAATGACTGGATTAATGATGCTATTCAAGTAGTATGGGCTTGTCCCTGCACCATTCACAAAGTGTAGGGCAGTTCTGTATTGACTAGACACACCTGCCCACACTGTAACACCACCACCACCAAAGGCAAACAGTGACTGATGCATAGCGCTCTCCTTGACGTCTCCAACAACGTTGGCGGCCATTATTTCTGTTCAGCGTGAATCGACTTTCATCAGTGAACAGCACTGAGGCCCACTGATCCCTCATCCAGCGTGGATGTTCTGTGTCACATGTAAGATGATAACGGCTGTGCCTGGTGGTGAGGTCAGGTACCCTTGCAGGTCATCTATCATGCAGCACGAAGACCACGCTGATGTAAATGATTTTGAATGGTCTGACGTGACACTTGAGTGCCTCTCACCTCCCTTAAATGTGCCTGGAGTTGTGTGGCATTCATCATCCGGTTCTGCGGGGCATTGTTCACAATAAAGCAGTCATCAGTGTGGGATGTGGCCAAAGAACGTCCACTTCTATGCCTTTCTGTGATTCTTCCAGTCTCTCTGTATCTCTTTTGCAACCTGCTGATGACACTCAGTGACGCTCTAAGCTCAGTGGCCACTTCCGTCTCAGAACACACTGCTTAAAGCCTCACAATGACGAGGTACTGTTGATCAATTGATAGGTGTCGTCTTGGTCTCACGATGTCAAAATGTGAACAGCATGATGAGGAGGACTGTTTAAATACCAATTCTAAATGAACCAGGAAATTTATTGGGCGATTCATGGATCAAACACCTGTTGTGAATTTTGCCATTAAGCTCCTTGTTAGAGAACAGCAAGTTGTGCAAAAAGCACTGAAACACTGAAAAGTTGGACATGTGCATTAAAAAGCAAACCAATCAGTTTTTGGCCAGCACAGCGTCTTCATTGTATACCAAGCACAGAGACGTCCATTGTATAGTGGCTGTGTTTGGTATTGCAACTAATTCCCATTCACTTGAATGGTCCCGTGATGTCATGTTCATTGTTCACATGACCTTTAAGCAGCTCAGGACCTCTTTCAACAGGAGCTAGGAGTCTGACCCCCCCTACCCCCACCACCAATCTAATATTAATGAACTATCCAGAGAATAGTTCATCAGTTTTTAACTTCCAAAAAACTCATTTCAATCCTGTGATATTTGACCACTTCCTATTGCTGTTCCAGAAAATGGGGGGGGCCACTAATGGGAATTATTTACATTACCTACAGATGGTCTAATTTTTTTCAGCCGTCATATTGTATACATTACACATTATTCATTGGAAACTATACTTAGCTTGATTTCCTGGACCGTACATAGCGTAGTGTGTATGTTAGAGCAGTGGCAGTGGCATACCATGCAATGGTCTTACTGGAACGCATTCCACATCTCATGTCTCAGGCTTAATGAAGACCAGCTGGAATCTACTATACTCGCAGCAGCAGAAATGAATCTCCCCCCGTTATCTGTGACTACTCGCTCGCAGCTCTGGACCGTCAACTATTTAGAACAGATGTTAAATTGACGTAGTTGCTGCATTGAAAATAAACAAATAAGAGGAGGATTTGGCACACGGCGCCTCTGAAGTCACTCCGAATAACCCATACTTTGTGTTTATATTGGTACGCATAAATAAATAGCAGCGTTTATTTGGTAGGAAGCGCTCTGCACTCTGAAGAACTTAAGGTCCCAGTGTCAAAAAGAGTCTTCAGAGCCTTAGAACAAAGAAATATTGATGCAAAAATTGAGGGGGAGGTTGATTTGCAAATGTGGATACACTTTACATTGTATCATCACTGAAAAAGTTGATGTAGGGCGCAAGTCGCCTATGTGAGACCCGGTTTGAATGTCTATCTTGAAGGATATCGTAGAACAACCCAGGGTGCAATGGTTAGTTATGATTAGGGTGAAGCCGACCAGATACATAGGATCCACCAATGTAATGTCTATGGTCACTGCCCAACTGTCTGTATTTCCATCCGATGTTTCTCCCAGAAAAGTGCCACTGGTATTCTTCTCTCTGGTTCAGTGGATTCTTGAGCGTGCAATTGGTTTGACTCAGTTACAAAGTCTAAGGAATCTTCTGCCGTTTGCAGCCAGTCGTATGTAGCGGCACGCGGGAACACCTTTCCCCACCGCTGTCCACTCTGGAAGTGGACAAGCAGGGGACCGAAGGAGCTGGAACTGAGTGGTGGGTAAGTATGCTTTCCTCCACAGGTCTGGCGCGGAGAGGGGCTGGCCAAAAAGTGTTGAAAGCTAGACAACCCCTTTATAGTCTGCAATGAGGTATGTAATTTCCTGGTTGGATTCCAAGGCGTCTAATGTAGTCACAGATTGTTGGTGGGTATGTTTCTAGGAATGGAGTAGAAGCAGAGATGAATTGAGGAAAGAAGCCAGAGATCATCATCAGGGGAGAGATTAGGATCAAGCCAACAGAGGTTTGAAGGTATCTCCATTCTTCCATAACATGACTGCTTAGGTCAAGCTTAGATGGAAGTTGGGAAGATAGATGTTAGCTGAATGGCTATATTGAGCTCCCTGTAACAGTGGCCATTGTTTACAAGACTGAGGAACTGGACTTCACCTGTAGCAGTGTCACCTTTCCTTGGTACTACCAGTGTCTCCTGGAACTCAGATATCCCCAGAATTTACTATAAGGCCAAGCTGTAGAACAACCAGATGGTTGAAAGAATAATATTTTGAGGGATGTATTAACACTAATATTCACATAACCATAATGACAATGGTCAATACAGTGTCAGGAAATGGATGACCCAAACGAATCAAGAATCTATACAAACAATTATAAAGGGTAACCTTATTAATATATATATATATATATATATATATATATAAAACTTTTAATAAATAATGCGGATAAAATAATGGCCCATTAGTTCAATCAAATATATAAAAAGTGGCGCACATTAGTGCGTTAAATAGCAGTGCACAAGAAAAAAGGAACGGTCTTACCAGGGGTACGGCCTGAAGTCTAATGGGGGTCTCATGGAACCAAATGCTGGGTCTCTTTCCCTAGATTGCCCTGCTTGACCTGAGCTAAATCCTATTGCCCAGGGAGCAATTTGCTCACCTTCAAAAGGACGACCCCTCTGAGCCGATCCTCACTGCCTAGGTGTCCCTGCTTGTCCCTACGCAGCTAAATGACTGCCCAGCTTCGTCAGGGAGAAACAGCAGGGAGACCCTAGTGCTGGTTAGAGAAACGTACCAACGCGTTTCATTGGCCCAAAGCCAAATCATCAGGGGACTAACATAAATACAACAGCATGAATACAGACTCAGCATTAGTTATCAGCTGATGTCTAAACAACTAAGGCAAGGACTCAGCGTTGGTCAGTCGCTACAGTCCCTAATACTCAGCCCTCTATCTCCATGCGCTAGTGTGCATGCGGCGGGGCTTCCGGCATAGCGTAGGGACAAGCAGGGACACCTAGGGAGTGAGGATCGGCTCAGAGGGGTCGCCCTTTTGAGGGTAGACTTCCCATGGCCATAAAATGCCGCTGCTGATCCGATGGAACAGGTGTCAACTCTGTGCTATACAACCAAGAGAAAAAGTAGACTTCCCAGCAGCATGTCCTAAAATGTAGATTCTTTATTTCTTCCTATAAAAACAGGAGCATACAAAAACAAGGCACAGCCTACCGGTTTCAGACACTTACAACTAGTCCTTAGTCATGTCCAGGGGTCAAAAGATCCAGGGCCAAAGCCCCAATGCATATGGCCCAATTCTCTAAGTCGACCAGAGCAAACACTAGCACTCAAAACATTTTACTGTACTTGCTATACAGCAGCACATACCTCTCACATCCAGCGCATCCCAGGTGATGTCTCCTCTGATGTAGATCTTCTCTGTCATCATCTTCTCCATTCGGTCCGGACAACTTCTCTCAGCCGCCTTGTCTCTGCAGAGTGTGACAGACATCTTAGCTTCCTTACTTTTCTGTACACTCAAATACTATCCTAAAGAAAAAGGAGTGCCCCCCCCCCCCATAGTAATAGTGCTCCTCATAGTCCCACCAGTAGTAATTCCCTTCTAGAATGCCCTCAGTAATACTGCCCCTACTGGACCCAACAGTGATAATGCTCCACAAGAGTGCCCCCATTAGTAGAAGAGCCCTCCAGTAATAATAATGCCCTCACAGAGCCCCCAGTAGAAATAAAGCCCCCCTATTGTTCCCCCAGTGGTAATAAAGCTCTCTACAGAACTTCAGTAGTAATAAGGCCCCCATAGTGCTCTTAGTAGAAATAATGCAGATCTATAAGTCCCTCCTATCGAGCCCCCAGTAGTAATAAGAACGCCTAATGTCCCCTGGATTTATTATAACCCTACAGTGCCCCCAGTATTTATACTGCCCCCCTACTGTTAGAATGCTCACCCTGAAGTGCCCCCAGTATTTATATTGCCCCCTGTAGTTATATTCCTCTATTTACTGTCCTCAGAAATTATAATTCCTCATCCCCTCCACCATACAGTCACATGTAAATAACATTATTTCCCTCTCTCCGCCATACAGTCCCATGTAAATACCATCACACCATCTCTCCAGCCCCCTCCAATATACGGTCCCATGTAAATAACATCCCTCTCTATCTACAGCCCCCTCCAAAATACAGTCCCATGTAAATAACATAACATCATCTCTCCTGCCCCCTCCAATATACATTCCCACGTAAATAACATTACCCCCTCCCCAGCCGCCTTCAACATACAGTCCCATGTAAAGAACATAACCCCCTCCCCAGCCGCCTTCAACATGTAAATACCATCACACCATCTCTCCAGCCCCCTCCAAAATACAGTCCCATGTAAATGGGATTACACCATCTCTCCTGCCCCCTCCAATATACATTCCCACGTAAATAACATAACCCCCTCCCCAGCCGCCTTCAACATACAGTCCCATGTAAAGAACATCATCCCCTCAATATTCAGTCCCATGAAAATAACATCACTCCCCCAGACACCTTCAACATACAGTCCCATGTAAATAAAATAACCCCCTCCCCAGCCACCTCCAACATGCAGTCCCATGTAAATAACATTACCCCTCAACATTAAGTCCCATGTAAATAATATCACTCCCTCCCACAGCAGCCTTGAACATACAGTCCCATGTAAATAACATCACCCTGCCCCAGCCACCTAAAACATGCATTCCCATGTAAATAACATCACCCCCTCAACATACAGTCCCAGTTAAATAACTACAACTCCCAACATTGCTCTGCCTCTCACACTGGGTAATCTACCCCTTCACTTACCTCTCCTCATGTACAGACCTCACCACAGCTTCTTCCCCCAGGACTTCTCTTCACTGCCATCCTCTCCTGCACTGGTCACATGATGGTGACATCATCGCAGGTCCTTTTCAGCTACTGCATTTAGCACTGATCACATGACCTGTGAGGTCATCCCAGGTCCTTCAGCTGTTGCAGGGCATTAGATTCAATTGTATTGCCGTCCTGAGGACTTACAATTGTATCTAGCTGGCAGGCAGGACATTCGGGGCATGGGACCAAACATCAGGGGCCCAGGCCCCGAATATTTTAACCTAGCAACGCCCCTGGTCATGGCATAGCAAAAGTGCATACAAAACTGAATAGCCATTATCCCCTCCCCCCAACGCTATGCTCTACTTCCTGCTCCCATCTTGACAAGTTAGGAAATGGTTGGGAATGTCGTTCAGCCGATCACTGGCTACATCTATGACCTGCCTCAGTGAGTGATTGGCTGGGGGCGGCATTCCCAACCATTTCCTAAGAGGAACACAGCACTGACACCTGTAACGTTGGATCTACGAGTGATATTGGAAAGATTTTATTCTGAATTTGTGTAATGAAGTGTATTGGTGCGGAGTGAGGCTCCATGTATGGAGTCGTGAGGACTGATTGGCTGAGCGGCATTCCCTTGTCGAGACAGGAAGTGGTTTATTTTATTTTTTTAACCTTCTTGTGGTCACAAGAAGACTTTTGTACTGGAGTAACCATTTACAGGGGTATTTCCTTCTCGGACATTGGGGGCATATCACTATAATAAGCCCCCAATGTCTGGTAGGTGCGGGTCTCACCTACGAAGCCAACAAAGTGCATGCGTGGCCGCCCTTCGTTCATTCCTATGGGAGTGCAAAAGATAGCCGATTTTTGTAAGCCCCATAGAAGAGAATGGAGCGGTTGCCGCGTTTGCGTTGTGTGCTTTCCCCTTTAAAGGGGTTCTCCAGTATTTTATATATATTAAAATATATTCACCTAATACCTTTCATTACTTAGAATGGCTTGTTTTGTCTAGAGAACAATCATCAGGGGAAATAAAATGGCTGCCATCCTATCAGTACACACAAAACTTGTCCTAATCACACAGCAGCACAAGTTACTTCACCACATTGAGCCATAGTGCTGCCTCATCCTCCTCTCTGCTCTGCTTGTCAGTAATCATGAGCCTGAATACAGGTGAATCTCTGTGGGAATGGAGATGATGATGAGACATGAGAGGAGGGTGAGGTGGGGCTAATGAGCAGCAGCACTAGTTTACAGTCTCCATTACCACAGCAACACATCACCACAGCCTGTCCTGTCCGTCCTCTCTGTACTTCATGTCTCCTCATGAACTAAATTCCCCAGAGATTCAGCTAAAGTTCTTATCATCTCTATTTAGGATCATAATCCCTGACAAGTAGAGAGGAGGATGAGGCAGCTCTTTACCTCAGTGTTGTAAAGTAACTTGTCCTCATGTGTGATCAGGACAGGTTTTGTGTGAACTAATGAGACAGCGGCCAGTTTCCCCTGATGATCGCTCCCCAGACAAAACGAACTATTATAAATCTCAGGGGGAGAAAAACAGAACTGGATCGCACATCAACAATGCTTTGCTTTGATCTAATTAAACTTGCTTCTCAGCGCAATATTAAAGTGTACAGCCCCCCCATACTTAGTGTACAGCCCCCATACTTCATGCTGTACAAGAGGCATTAGTGTACATTTTGATCAAAATGCATAAGCCCACTCACCACGCCAACGTCGGCTCTTTGAGTGGGACCTACTCTGACAAAAAGGCGCAGCACAATGCGGTGACAAAGTGGCACTGCCCTAGTGGGCGGCAGGACCCAGGAGTCAAACAGCACCTCTGCTGTCTGACAATGCCACCCATGGCACTGGGTGCCACCAGCCCACCAGCACAGCGCCACAAAACAAAGGCCACCACGTAGTACTGCACCATGTGAACAGTTGTCTAACACAACATGTCCATTGCTATCAGGAGCTACAGGTCAATGACCACTTATATACTAGGGCAGTGCCGCTTTGTCACCGCATTGTCGCTGCGCCTTTTTGTCAGAGTAGGTCCCACTCAAAGAGGCGACCTTGGCGTGGTGAGTGGGCTTATGCCTTTTGATCAAAATTTACACTAATGCCCAGGGCCGTAGCTAAAGGCTCATGGACCCTGGTGCAGGAGTTCAGCTTGGGGCCCCCTGTCCCTCAGGGCTTTGTGGCCAGGGGCAGGAAGCACATAGCCTTCGTGCTGCCCGAGGCAGAAATTGAACCCACCCCCCCGCCCCCATGCCAAATTCTTGACCTAACCCCTTCCCTCCAGCCAGAGGAGTAACTGCACCAGCATGCACTTTCTATAATACCAGTGTCTTCTTATGCACCACAAGGGTCTTTGGGCCTTCTCAGGCTCCTGGGCCCGGTAGCGACTGCTACCTCTGCACCCCCTATAGCTACGCCCCTGCTAATGCCTCTTATACAACATTCAGTGTGGGGGGCTGTACTCTTTAATATGGCGCTGGGAAGTGAGTTTAATTAGATCAAAGCATAGCATTGTGGATGTGCGACCCAGTTCTGTTTTTCTCCCCCTGATAATTGAACCATTATAAATAATGAAAGGTATTTGAGAATATATTCATAATAAAGCAATATTTAAGTATTTTCATTTTCTTAATTCCCGCAGAACCCTCTTTAAGGTAAACTTTGTAACGGAAAGTGTAAATTCCATGGTAAAACTTCATCAAAATCCCCTTCAAAGTCCACATGCAAATTGTACGGATTTTACAACTGATTTGTTGTGCATTAGGGTCAATTAACGAGGGTGGCCCTTCATTTTGCTAAAGGGACCTTGCTAGTTTAGGCTACCCCTGATTAGGAAAGCAAAAAGCCGGTGACTGATTCTTTTTCATCTCAACGTCAGAGTAGAAAAAGAACAGCACATAACATGCAGTAAAAAGAGCAGGAGAGTCAAGTGCGTCTTGTGTCAGGTTCTTCAGTCTAACAAGTCACAATTGGTTTCTGTTCTCCGTGAGCACAAAAATGTTCTCTGCTGTCCAAGCCTTAATTTAATTACGATCCTTTTTTCAGGGCATTAGATGTTTTCTCTGCACTCACAGAACGTGAAATTCAAATGTCAATAAGGCCTATTGCACACGACCGTATGGCTTTTTCAGTGTTTTGCTCTCCGTTTTTCACGGATCCGTTGTTCCGTTTTTTGTTTCTGTTGTGTTTCCGTTTCTGCTCCATTTTTCCGTATGGCATATACAGTATACAGTAATTACATAGATAGAATTGGGCTGGGCATAACATTTTCAATAGATGGTTCCGCAAAAAACGGAATGGAAATGGAAGACATACGGATGCCTTTCCGTATGTGTTCCGTTTTTTTGCGGACCCATTGACTTGAATGGAGCCACGGAACGTGATTTGCGGGCAACAATAGGACATGTTCTATCTTTAAACGGAACGGAAAAACGGAAATACGGAAACAGAATGCATATGGAGTACATTCCGTTTTTTTCGCGGAATCATTGAAATGAATGGTTCCGTATACGGACCGTATACGGAACGCAAAAAACGGCCAGTAAACGGTGAAAAAAAACGGCCGTGTGCAGGAGGCCTTACAGGGTTACACCCATGGATGCCATGTCACCCGAGGCAGTCGATATTGATGATCACAGCCATGGCACTGGAGGGTAGCTGAAATCAGGTCATTTTAATTTGGAAACTTCAGGAAGTTTCAAGACCCACCAGTGCATTAAAGGGGATGTCCCAAAAAAATATTCTGCAGTTTTCAAACCTGAATATTTTAGTAACTACATGTAATTAAAAACTTTGTACAGCCACTGTTATTTAATAAAATGTATCTGTATAGCGCCACCTGCTGTTTTGTTTATTTCTCTGTTCACCTCGCTGAGGTGGACGCACATGCTCAGTTCCTTATTTCAACTGCCTCCTGAGCTGTGATAGGAAGAGAGCTGCAGCGATAAGGACACACCACTCTGAGCTGTGATAGGAAGAGAGCTGCAGCAATAAGGACACACCCCCTGTGCTGCCAGCTTGATATAAGTCTAGCAGATCAATAGGAACAACGAATGGGCAGGGGTGCACCACCAGGTGAGGCGAACCAGGTCAGCAGGCAGCACCAGGTCGGTGCAAGAGGGGGCAGCAGAAGGGCCATGGGCTGAAGGGATCACCACTTTTATTTTTTTTGTGGCCTGTATGTGAAACCATTCACTTCAATGGGGCCGCAAAAAACGGAAATGACTCCATGTGCATTCCGTGTCAGTATGTCCGCATGGCCGTTACGCAAAATGATAGAACATGTCCTATTATTGTCCACATTACAGACAAGGATAGGACGGTTCTATTCGAGGCCGGCCGTTCTGTTCTGCATAATGTGGATTGCACACACCCAGTATCCATGTTTTGCGGATCCGCAATTTGCGGACTGCAAAACATCCGATGGTCGTGTTCATGAGCCCTTACAGTGATAACAGAAATATTAAAGATGAAGTATGATGGCGGACACTCACAGCAAAATGCACAAACATACACGTGGGAGAATTTAGGCCACTTTCACACTTGCAGTAAAAGGGTCCGGCAGGATGTTCCGGCGGGGGAACAGCCTGCCGCATCCTTGCTAACGCTAGCCCACCGTGCCGCCGGAAGTCAGCTGTAGTTTTTGTACGGCCGCCTCTCGGCATGTTTGCCGTGCTGCGGCCGGACCTCCGGCCAGCCCCCATTATAGTGAATGGGGCCGGAGCGGACCTCAGGCGGCACGGTGGGCTAGTGTAAGCACGGAATAGCCTGCCGGACCCTGCTACCGCAAGTGTGACAGTAGCCTTACACCTATATGGATATCAGTCAGAAACAAGACACATGCAGCTCCTATCACACACAGGAAACACGCAATGCACGCGCCAAGGCAATTTTTGCCTAACCCTATTAAGTGTAGCAATAGCCTCACTTCAGCAAGTGGCATTTATCATGTAGAGACAGTTAATACAAGGCACTTACTAATGTATTCTGATTGTCCATATTGGCTCTTTTCCATCACAGTATTCACAGCTCGTACCCATGGTTTTGACCACCCTGCAATCCAGCAGCGGTGGCCGTGCTTGCGCACTGTAGGTAAAGGTGTTGGCCTGTGCGCACTTCCAGCCTTTCCCTATAGTGTGTAAGCACGGCCACCGCTGCTGGATTGCAGGGTGGTCGTAACCACTGTGGGGATTCGCTCTGGTAGACGGGGTATGCGGACGCAGTACAGAGGCAAATGACCAGTTCTTAAATCTAACTTCCGTGTCTATTCACACATAAGGCAAAAACAAAATGTCACTTTTCAGTCTTGGTGTTAGTTCAGTCCATAGCAGGCTTTTAGGGGGCCTGTTTCCCCTAAACACGGGTCTCAGCACAAGCCTCAGATCCCAGCACACACACACTTTGC
This sequence comes from Bufo bufo, assembly GCF_905171765.1. Classification (NCBI taxonomy): domain Eukaryota; kingdom Metazoa; phylum Chordata; class Amphibia; order Anura; family Bufonidae; genus Bufo; species Bufo bufo. The sequence goes on along the minus strand of NC_053390.1, from coordinate 785,823,176 downwards.
TGCTGAGCCCAGCTGTCTTATAAGGACAGCCAAAACCTGGACCGGCACTTAAAATCCAGTCCAGTGTTTGACCCCACCTGGCTGCGCATCAGCCCAGCAGCACACGCTGGGAGGAAAGTACCTGTCTTCCCAGACCATACCCTTCACTGTGTCACACCACGGATACGAGCTGTGAATAATGTGATGGAAAGGAGGCAATATGGACAATCACAATACATTAGTAAGCGCCTTGTATTAACTGTCTCTACATGACAAATGCCACTTTAACCCCTTTAAGCATAAACGTCTGGCATGAAATTTAACAAATCTTAACCTCCTCAGATTGCACACAATCTACAGTATATTTAAAAAGGTTGTCCTATCTACAGGGTAGGTGATAAATATCAGATTGCTGGGGTCTGACTGCTGGAACACCCACTGATCATGAAAAAAGGGGTCCTGAGACATTCAATTACATTACCGCCAATCTATGTCTCACTTCAGTAAGTGGCATTTATCATGTGAGTTAATACAAGGCACTTACTAATGTACTGTTATTATCCATATTGCTTCCTTTGCTGCCTGGATTCATTTTTCCATCACATTATACACTGCTCGTCTCCATGGTTACGACCACCCTGCAATCCATCAGCAGTGGTGGTCGTGCTTGCACACTATAGGCAAAAGCCTAAGCCTCTCTGGTGGCCGGGACCATGGGACCGCACATAGGCTAGTGCTTTATCCTATAGTGTGCAAGCACGACCACCACTGATGGATTGCAGGGTGGTCTGTAACCATGGAAACGAGCAGTGTATAATGTAATGGCAAAATTAATCCAGCCAGCAAAGGAAGCAACATGGATAATAACAGTACATTAGTAAGTGGTTTGTATTAACTTTCTCTACATGATAAATCCGACTTAGGCCTCATGCACACGACAGTATTTTTTCACGGGCCGCAAAATGGGGTTCTGTTGTTCCGTGATCCGTTTCCGTTTTTTTTTTCCGTGTGTCTTCCTTGATTTTTGGAGGATCACCAGACATGAAAAGTGAAAATAAAATCTAAGTCAAGTTTGCCTTGAAAATGATAGGATCACGGACGTGGATGACAATCTTGTGTGCCTCCGTGTTTTTTCACGGACCCATTGACTTGAATGGGTCCGCGAACCGTTGTCCGTGAAAAAAATAGGACAGGTCATATTTTTTTCACGGACTGGAAATACGGATCACGGACGCGGATGACAAACGGTGCATTCTCCGAGTTTTCAACGGACCCATTAAAAGTCAATGGGTCCGCAGAAAATCACGGAAAACGGAACAACGGACACGGGACCCAACAACGGTCGTGTGCATGAGGCCTTACTGAAGTGAGACAACCCCTTTAAGACCACGTTGCCTTGATCATGGGGGTCTGAGCAGTCAGACCACCACCAATTAGACACTTATCACCTGTCGTGTCATAGCTGGCCCAAAATGTGTGTCAAACTAAAATAGAAATGCTCGCCTGTTAAAGGACCTGTGTCCGCTTTTCTAGTTATCCTCTATCCACAGGATCGGGGATAATTAAGTGATCCGTGGGGGTCTGAACGCTGGAGTCCCCACTGATCCCCCTTCTTGACTGAGTGGCAGGTCGAGCATATGCCCTGCCTCTCCATCCATTCTCTATGGGGTCGCCGGAGATGGCGGAGTACAGCGCTGGCTATTTTCAGTGGTCCCTAAGAGAATGAATGGAGCAGCAGGGCGTATGTGTAGACTGCCACACCATCAAAAAGGGGGAACAGGACCCGTTCCTGGGATCAGTGAGGGCCAAAGAATCGGACCCCACTATTCATATAGTGATTCCCTATGATGTGGAGAGGATAACTCGAAAACCTGGACAACCCCTTTAAATCCTCCACCACTGCACCACCAGTATCTCTTTACATGACAGCAGTGATGCCTCCAAATACGGAATATCATCACTACCGCCATGTAAACCATACGTGTCAATACTGGAGAATGTGAGGCACTGTGCAGAATTTTTCGGGCATAAGTCCAACCCCCTTTGCAGGTCGCAACCTTTAACAAAGCCCAAGCAAAGGTTCTAGAGGAGCAAAGTGAGCAAAGGGCACAAACGAAGGGTCATAACTGAAGCAGAGACATTAGGGTCACCTGAGGCAGGATAATGGTGGGGATCCTGGAGCAGGGGTAACTGGAGAAGAGGCAATATTAGCGGTGGGGGCATCTGGGGCACTTACGGGGGTGCACCTAAAGCATTAGGGTCGCCTGAGGCAGGTGGGGATCCTGGAGCAGAGGTATTAGGGGGGCAACTGGAGAAGATTCAATATTAGGGGTGCATTTAGAGTTGGGGCATCTGGAGCTGGTGCACCTAAAGAAGAGGCATTGGAGGGGACCTAGGGCAAAGTCCCCCCCGTGCCACTCTGAACTCTGCAGAGAGCAACAAGTATTCATAGATCTGTGTCTGCTATAAACAAATCCCCTATTTCCCCCTTACAGTCTCCTACAGCTCACTACTGTCACACACCTGAGAAATCAGCCCAGTCCTTCTCAACAGCAGCCACAGTTTTCTGACGGCAGGGAGGGCAGGAGGATGGCCAGACATGTTCTCTCCTCCTTCACTGCCAGCAGCCCCAGAAGTCTAGAAGATACTGCGGGGCCTCCAGTACAATGTACACCAGTAGGAGGCTGCATCACTGTGCGATACTGCCACCTAGTGGCTATAATAATTATCTCTCCTGAGAAAGGAGAGATAATTACTCCTCCATCTTATCTCGGGCGTAGGAGACTGGGGGCCCACCGAGGAATCCCCCGCCTCCGCGGTGGGCCAGTCCGAGCCTGTTGTCATGTATTATATGATGTTTGATTTTCATTTTTTACATTAATCCTAGGATAACCCCTTTATGATTAGAATGGGTCAGTGACATGTATGGCATTAACTAGGTGGAAGAGCTTATGTCCTTTGGTGCCCCCTCCCTTAGCTATTTGGTTCCCACTCGAGTGCTAAATATGCAGTAAGCCGGATTGGGGTATGCACACTGACGCTATAATATGCAATGACTGGGTCAGGTGTAAATGATAGTTAAGAGTTTTTATTCGTGACGCCAATTGCAGCGTGCGCAGGGTACAGTCTCAGGGCCCTTTAAGGTGTTGCAACACATGTACCAGGTTAGGAATGCCAGAGTGGTGTAATGTCTCTGTGTAGCAGTAGTAATAGTGTCAACGGTGTCTCCTACCTTGGTACGGCTGGACTCCTGGATCCTGGCTCACTTGCAATAAATGAGTGTTGTTAGTAGGAGTAATTGAGGAACTTGGTAGCAATGAAAGAGATCCAGACTTGAAATATAATTCAACTTGTCTTTACTGGAGGCAGCATCAATCCACATGAGATACAGCAATAGTCTTGGGTCTCAGCAGGTATTGGCAATATATGGCAGGGATCACTATCTCTGCTTCTATCATATGCCTGGAGAATATGGCAGGTATCCATCTTCTGCTCTGTCTATCTTCTGCTGTGTATGGGACTGACTAGCTGAGGAGGAATTTGGCTTCTCCTGGTCTCTGGATGGTACTCATGGTTCGTCCTGGAGGTGGCTGCTTGCTTGTCACCAGCTGAGGCTGTAAGGCACAGAATGTGAAGGGTGATCTTTGGTCTCAGCCGAGACACGATCCTGGGTTGGGATCCCTAGAACTGGGAGCTCCTACCAGCACAGCCTTCCCCTAGCCGGGGTGGCTGGCACACTAACTGAACTTCCTTCCCTCCCCATGAGGCAGGATATGGGCCAGCCCACTCTGCTCAAAGAGGGGGGTGCTAAACTGTCTAAGTTCCTGGTAACACATTGCTGCCACCTGCTGGTGTACATGGAAATGACAGCAAATTACATGTAACAGGCTTAGGCCTCTTTCACACTTGCGTTGTTGGGATCCGGCATGCACTTCCGTTGCCGGGGGTGCCTGCCGGATCCGGAAAAACGCAAGTGTACTGAAAGCATTTGAAGACGGAACCATCTTCCAAATGCTTTCAGTGTTACTATGGCACCCAGGACGCTATTAAAGTCCTGGTTGCCATAGTAGTAGCGGGGAGCGGGGGAGCGGTATACTTACAGTCCGTGCGGCTCCCGGGGCGCTCCAGAATGACGTCAGAGCGCCCCATGCGCATGGATGACGTGATCCATGCGATCACGTGATCCATGTGCTTGGGGCGCCCTGACGTCACTCTGGAGCGCCCCGGGAGCCGCACGGACGGTAAGTATGCTGCTCCCCCGCTCCCCACTACACTTTACCATGGCTGTCAGGACTTTAGCGTCCCGGCAGCCATGGTAACCACTCTGAAAAAGCTAAATGTCGGCTCCGGCAATGCGCCGAAACGACGTTTAGCTTAAGGCCGGATCCGGATCAATGCCTTTCAATGGGCATTAATTCCGGATCCGGTCTTGCGGCAAGTGTTCAGGATTTTTGGCCGGAGCAAAAAGCGCAGCATGCTGCAGTATTTTCTCCGGCCAAAAAACGTTCCGGTCCGGAACTGAAGACATCCTGATGTATCCTGAACGGATTTCTCTCCATTCAGAAAGCATTAGGATAAAACTGATCAGGATTCTTCCGGCATAGAGCCCCGACGACGGAACTCTATGCCGGAAGACAAGAACGCAGGTGTGAAAGAGCCCTTAGAATATGCACATTTGTGAGGATGTGATGTTAAATTACACAGGATGACAATGCAGATACACTTAACAGGTTGTAGCGGGGTAAAAGAGTTTCGTAACATAAATAGTACGGCTACTTTCACATCTGCATTTTGGCATTTCCGTTTTGAGATCCAGCAGGGGATCTCAATACCAGAAAAAAAAATTCTGTTTAGTCCTCATGCATTCTGAATGGAAAGAGATCCGTTCAGGACGCGATCCGTTCCGGTAGCATTCAGTTTTGTGACCTGACATAAAACTGCTGCAAGCTGCGGTTTTTGTGTCCGGTCATTGATATGGTACAAACCGGATCCGTCACTAAAAACAATGTAAGTCAATGGTGACAGATCCGTTTTTTTAGAATCCTAAAAAAAACAAATCCGTCTCCAATTGACTTACAATGTATTTAGTGACGGATCCGATTTTTTTCTGTTTCGATTTAACACAACCGCATCCTAACAGAATAAATGCCTCCTGACGTGTAAATCAAAACAGAACCGTTTTGGTCCGGTTTTGAGATCTGGCAGAGGTACCAGAACCACAGATGTGAAAGTAGCCCAAGAGGAAATCATTCTAGTTAATTATAAAGAGACCGATGTAGGACAATGATGGAGCTCAGGGTTTACCGAGGAGAGGCTCCGCACTTGCCAGGCTCAGAACTGCGCAATTACGACCTCATTTTATAAAAAAATGTTTTATTGGCAATTAGACATCTCCCGACAGTCACAAAGGTATGTTTGCACATCTTGCTGTAATTGGTTTAACCCCTTCAAGACCCTGCTGTTTTTTCTTTTTAATAGGATGCCGCTGTTGCAACAAGTTAGTTCCACCATCCCACGTGGGTGGTATTATAGTCAAGTGGGAGCGTCTATGAACAACAGCAACTCAGCCATGAAGTGGAGACCACGTAATGTTACAAAGTGGGGTCGCTGAGGTGCATAAAAGTCACCAATGCGCTGCTGATTCCATAACTGCAGAGTCCAAACCTTCTGAGCCATTAACATAAAAACTTGGCACCTGGAGTTTCTTGGCATGGGTTTCCATGGCTGAGTAGCTGCTTTACTTCATCAAGCACAATGGCAAGCGTTGGATGGAGTGGTGTAAAGCATGGCAGCATTGGACTCTGGAGCACTGGAAACATGTTCTGTGGTGTAATAAATTAGACTTCTCTATCTGGTAGTCTGATGGACGAGTCTGGGTTTGGTGAATACCAGGAGAACGTTACCTGCCAGACTGCATTGTGCCAGCTGTACAGGAAGGATAATGCTATGGGGTTGTTTTGCAGGTGTTGTCCTAAGTCACTTAGTGCCAGTGAAGGAAATCTTAATCCTCTAGCATAACGAGACATTTTGGACAATTGTATGCTTTCAGCTTTGTGGGAACAGTTTGTGAAAGGTCTTCTTTTTTTTTTTTTCTCCCAGCATGTGTACAACAAAAGGACCATAAAGACATGGTGGGGTGAGTTTGGTGTAGAAGAACTTGTCTGGTCAGTGCAAAGCCCTGACCTCAACCCCATCCAACACCTTTGGGATGAACTAGAATGGAGATTGAGACCCAGGTCTTCTTGTCCAACATCGGTATCTGACCTCACAAATGCTTTTCTGGCTCAATGGGACAGAATTCCCACAGATGTGCTCCAAAATCTTGTAGAAAGCCCTCCTAGAAGAGTGGAAACAGTTTTAGCTGCACAGGGGTGACCAATTCCATATTATTGCCTACGCATTTAGAATGAGATGTCATAAAGGCTTTTGTCGGTGTAATGAGTAGATGCCCCGATATATTTCTCCATGTGGTGTGATGAATGGTGTCTGGGTATCTACACTATAAGATTACGACATCGAGATTGAGAAGCGGGACAGAGCAGGGAAGCAATGTCGGTCCTCCACTGAATGCATCAGAAGGTGGACCAGAAGGAAAAACAGCAGGGGGCGCTACCAGAGAGGAAAATGTACATACAATATTTTTATTGCATGTACTGTATATTACAATAATGCTTAATTTAAAATGCCCTATACATTGCATAATAATATTTTACATAAGATGACCCCTTTAATAGGCCGACTTCTTATTAGACATATCATTTCATAATATCAAGTCATTGCCCTCATGAAAAGGGAAAATAAATCTTTTTCGACCAATAAGGCAATCAATAGCCCATCGCAGTAATCTAATGTCACAACTAGGGATGAGCGAATCGACTTCGGATGAAACATCCGAAGTCGATTCGCATAATACTTCGTTTGAATACTGTACGGAGCGAGTGTACAGTATTAGAATGTTTTCTCTCCTATGAGCTGAAGTTATTACTTTGCGAAGTCTCGCGAGACTTTGGGTAATAACTTAATAAATAAATTTCTACAGTAAAAAAACATTTCCCGAACTCGGGTTCTGTTCCAAGTGATAACTTCGGCTCATCGGAGCCAATACATTCTATTACTGTACGGAGCGCTCGCTCCGTACAGTATTCAAACGAAGTTTTATGCGATTCGACTTCGGATGTTTCAACCAAAGTCGATTCACTTATCCCTAGTCCCAACTAACACAGTTGGGACCAGACAAACCTGTATAACCCCATGGACTGCTTCCATCGGACACACTCTTTTTTCAGGAGTTCTTCAAGCTTACTTAAAAGGGGGTTGTGCAACAATGCGGGAAGCCGGACCTGGAAAGGGAAGATGACTATATAGAGCAGGGATGGCCAACCTGAGGCTCTCCAGCTGTTGCAAAACTACAACTCCCAGCATGCCCAGACTGCCTACAGCTAGCAGCCTACAGCAGGGCATGGTGGGAGTTGTAGTTTTACAACAGCTGGAGAGCCACAGGTTGTCCATGCCTGATATAGAGGATAGGTCATCAGTATAAAAATCTTGGAAAACCCTTTTAAGCTGTGACCTTCTGGTTGCTTAAATGGGTTGTGCAAGAATGACCTGGGTGGGGGGTTCGGCAACCCCCCAAGTTGGCCAGACCTGTAAAGGGAAGTTTACTTACCTGCTTCTTCCCGGCGTTGGCTCCCCGCTCCTTTTCCTCCGGGCCTGCAATGCTCCGCTGGGCTCCCTCTCTGTAAACATCTGGTTTGACATCACTGCAGCCAATCACAGGGCTGAGACTGGATCCCCTTGTGTCATGTGACCATTTGTCATTATGTTAGAGATGCTGGTCACTGCCGTCGCCATTGATTCACTGCGGCGAGGTCAAATGGGATGTTTACTGCGAGGTAGTCCAGCGGAGCATTGCAGGCCTGGAGGAAAAGGAGCGGGAAGCCAGCGCCAAGAAGAAGCAGGTAAGTAAACTTCCCTTTACAGGTCTGGCCAACTTGGGGGTTGCCAATGCCAAATCAGAATAGGAAACTTCTAATCCCTGTGATGCAATTCAGAAGGTCCAGAGCTGGCGAGGTGGCCATGCATCCACGTGGCTATCTACAGGTTAGATTATGGGACTAGTAAAGCACTGCTGTTTCAATAAATTACGTAAACTACAATGGAGAGAGAAGTGGGAGCTAGTGATAAAGGGACCCCATTCTCCCTATAGCTGGAAGTCCTGGAGGCAGAACTAGCACCTAACTGACATTTAGGGGACGACCACACGGTCCGGCTTATGCATGCAGTTTTGAAAGCCAAAATCAGGAGTGGATCTTAAAAGGAGAGCAAAATATAAAAGCCATAAATGAGGTCTCCTCTTTTTTTTTTTTAATTCACTCCTGATTTTGGCATCCAAAACTGCATGCAGAAACCTGACCGTGTGACTGTACCCTTTGATATGCCATAGTCTCAGCCGAAACTAGGTCCTTGCTGTCTTCCCTATGCAGGGGAACTCCACACACACACCCTACCCCTAGCAGGGGGTGGGCTACACTCCCACTAACTTCCTTTTTCCACCCATGCTGCAGCATGTGGAACTAGCCCACCTCTCCACAGAGGGGGAGCTAAGCTGGAATAATCCCTTCCAGCTCAGATACACTAAACTGTAGCTTGTACCTGCCAATGGGTTTCTGCCACCTACTGGTAACCAGGCAAATTACATGAACAATTGCATTTAACATAGATTTGTATGCCCATTTGTGGAAGACATAATGTTAATTATATCTGATGACAGTATAAAGGCTCCTAGGAGATAGTAGCGGGGAAGAGGAGTGTAGTAACACAACTCTGGGGTGTCACACATGTATGGAGCAAAGAGGGACAGAGGGACTTGGGTCAAAAAGAGGGACTGTCCCTCTAAATGAGGGAAACTTGGGAGGTCTGATAAAAGGACAACCACGGGGGAACCTATCATTCTTTCCAGCCGAGGTCAGTCTTACATTGGATGGTGCCCTGTGTTGACACCCCTACATATTGTTTATTGTCTTACAGAGTACAAATAACCCCACTAGACCGTGCCTCATTATACAGTATGGTGCCCAAATAATATTTCCAAGCAGTTTCCTAAATACCAGTGCTATACAGTTATGGCACAGCCATACATTGCAAAAATAAGATACTTTATGGTGCCACCTCTGCCGATCAGGCTGCAGCGCTCCAGTGAGGCCAGTGACATCACATTCATCAGTCACATGACCTATGTGCAGCTCAGTCCCATGCAAGTGAATGGGCCTAGGCTGCATTACCAAGCACAGCCACTATACAATGTACGGCGCTGTGCATGGTATGAGCGGGCTCCTTTTGCAAACAGCTGACCGGCAGGGGTACTCCGCCAATCAGATATTGATAAGCCATAGCGTGAGGGTAGGTCATCAGTATTTTCCTCCTGAAAAATGCCTTTAATTCTGAGCCAATTATGTTAGAAAATACGTATAAATACGCCCATATTTAATCTAGACATTGGCCAGAGCTTTGCATTGACACACAGTTTAATTTAACTAGCATAGGATCGTGGAAATAAAAAAAAAAAAGCTCCATATTGTAAAATTAACCCTTATGCTATAGGTACACAGCGACACTGGGTGCGAGACCGCTGTCGCAGGCAGGATTGTAGTGGTCATGATCCCATAGAAATTATTGGGATTGCAGTGTGACTCGCATGTGACTCGAATCGCAAAAGATCCAATACTCGCGTGTTGAGGTCGCAGCCACCATGCTAGTAGCTTGCAATTTTATTCTATGGGATCAGTGCTACACTGCGATGCCCCTGCTGTTTAATAGGAAGAAAAAAAAAATCACTGACCACTCTGTACGAGGGATGAGACCGCTACACCCATTCACTGGCCTCAGCGTTTCATGACCGCAAGTGAATATGGACGGGATGTCATCACTTCCAGTCTGCTGGGTACAGGCGTCTTATTGTTGGAAGGGAGCAGCATTCAATAGGTGAGCGGGTTTTTTCCTTTCTTTTTTTTTTTTAATCAGATCATTTTTATTTATATTTTTTTACAAACATACAAATAATGACTCATGCGCACGACTGTATGTATTTTGCGGTCCGCAAAAAAAAGGATCTGCAAAAAATACGGATGACGTCCGTGTGCATTCCGTATTTTGTGGAACGGAACAGCTGGCCCCTAATAGAACAGTCCTATCCTTGTCCGTGATGCGGACAATAATAGGACATGTTCTATTTTTTTGCAGAACGGAAATGCAGACATACGGAAACGGAATGCACACGGAGTAACTTCCGTTTTTTTGCGGACCCATTGAAATGAATTGTTCCGCATATGGTCCGCAAAAAAAACGGAGCGGTATCACAAACACCTATTTGATGGAGAAAGAAGGGAGCACGGTGGCTCAGTGGTTAGCGCTGGGGTCCTGGGTTCGAATCTGACCAAGGACAACATCTACATGGAGTTTGTATGTTCTCCCCATATCTGCGTGGGTTTCCTCCGGGTTCTCTGGTTTATTCCCCCCACAGTCCAAAGAGCCCCATTGAGGACAGTGAGGACAGTGTGATGTAATGTCTGTAAAGCGCTGCGGAATATAGTAGCGCTATATACGTGCGTAAAATAAATAAATAAGTCTAATGTACCCTGTGGATCAAATAAAGCTCTGTTAGTTTATGCTCCTCACAAAGTGATAATGACGGCCCCATAGATAGCACCTCCGCCCACTATGCATCCGTTAAGAGCCCAACATCCCGGGACCACCTATACCGTACTTTCAATAGAAAATGTTCACGATAAAATGAAAGCAATAATCGATAGAAAACAGAAATAAATAGTAACATCTATTGTTTTACACTGCACCCCTAGGGCATGGCGGTAGACCAAACTCCGTCTTCAGTTGGTCAAAATTTTTGAGTACCCCATTTGAATATAGTTGGGATAACCAATACAAGCCCTTCGGCTCCCATTCATGAAATGTGTGCCCAGGTCTAATATATACTGTATGCAGGAGGCTTCCCACCTATCCAATGTGATACCAATGTGCCTACAGGGCCCACGTTACCAGTTGAACCCCAGGTTTGAAATTGTTGGGCCTGAGCAGCTAAGAAGTACAACCATGGATTGGGTATCGCCAATCACCCACACAGCCCTTGTCTCTTTGCAAAATTTCCAACCCGGTTCTCGGAGACTGTCTGTTCCAGATTGTATCTTATAAAACTGACGCATTGGTATCCAGTTGGGGCTAATATGTAATATATAGAGAAACTGCGGCATCAGCGCCATTCGTTATGTTAGCTCTGCCAATGACAGAGAGTGGGAGCTTGCGCCAAGTGGTTATTTTTGGAGCTCTCTTATCTATTAATGGGAGCAGATTCAGATCGAGAAGACACCTGCACACCCAAGTATTTAAACTTAGGCGACACCTGGAGAGGGGCAATATTATCTAAAAAGGAAAATGACAAAGGTTCCAAGGACGACATTACTGACTTATCCCAATTAATGGATAGGACAGAGTAAGCGCCAACGTTTTCTATTAACTGCATCACATGTGGCAGAGACCTCTCCACATTACCCAGAAAGAGCAGTATGTCATCCGCGTATAACGCCATTTTCTCCTCTATGGATCCATATTTCAAACCTTCTGGTTAATACGCATCAGTTGAATAGAATGTTTATTGTACACATTGCTCCTGAGGAAGGGGGGGAATACCCAACCCCCAAATTATCTTCAATAAAAGGATTGATCAGAAGCCTGCGAGTGTGCTGCCATCAATCTTCATCATACTACATGTGATCCTGGCCAGGGGGGTTCGAAGTCTTGTAGGTATCTTGAGTTTAGGCCTTATGCACACGACCGTTGTTTGGGTCCGCATCCGAGCCGCCATTTTGGCAGCTCGGATGTGGACTTATTCACTTCAATTTAGCGGCAAAATATGCGGACAGCACTCCGCGTGCTGTCCACATCCGTGGCTCCGTTCCGCGGGCCCGCTAAAAAAATATAACATGTCCTATTCTTGTCCGCACTTTGCGGACAAGAATAGGCATTTATATTGCCGGCGCCCGTTCCGTTCCGCAAATTGCGGAAGGCAACACGGGCGGCTTCCGTTTTTTGCGGATCCGTGGTTTGCGGACTGCAAAAAACGGCACGGTCGTGTGCATGAGGCCTTTGCCTGCTGGGCCAATGGTGCTCCAAGCACTTCCTGGATCACCTGCCGTACATTGCGCCCGTGATCCTAACACTGTGACGGCTAACCTTCGGCACGCCAACTGTGGTAATACTACGACTCCCAAGATGCACACTTGCTTAGCTGTTCTCAGAACTCCACAGAAATGAATGGAGCATGCTGGGAGTTGTAGTTTCACCACAGCTGGAGTGCCGGAGGTTAGCCATCACTGTCCTAGCACAATAACCTTTTCAGTCATTACTGATGGCACGTTCATGACCTGCCCCCTGCGATCCATGTCCACAGCGCATGCGTGAGAATGTATCTCTCTAGCACTGGGAGAGCACAGAATACCATCCTGCCCCCTAACCAGGCCTGCTGCACCTGCGCCGTAAGGCAGCCTTGGGCGCAGACCTGTATGATGTTGACAGCACGTGAGGCTGCCTTACTGCGCAGGCGCAATTGGCCTGGTTGTGAGGCGTAATACGATGTATGCTCTCACCACGCTAGTGAAAGATTCATTTTCACGCATGCGCAGTGGAGTTAGAGGGCAGAGGGCAGGCCATGGACGGGTCATCAGTGATTGCTGACACGTTCGTTGTAGGTAGTCACCGGGCTAGGATCACATGCGCAATGTACGGAACATGATCCAGGAAGTGCCTAAAGCAGGGATCAGCAACTTTCGGCACTCCAGCTGTTGTGAAACTACAACTCCTAGCATGCTCCTTTCACTTCTGTGGGAGTTCAGAGAGCAGTCAAGCAAGTGTGCACAGGGGTGCACCACCAATGAGGCCAGGTGAGGCAACTGCCTCAGGCAGCACCAGGAAGGGACAAGAGGGGGGCAGCAGAATGGCCATGGGCCATGAGCGCTTTCATTGTGGCAAAGGGGTTAGGTTAAGAAATTGGCATGGGGGGGGGGGGCGCCGTTTCAGTCAGCAGAAAGGCTAGGTGCATCCCTGAGTGTGCATGATGGGAGATGTAGTTTCACAACACCTGGAGAGACGGAGGTTGCTGATCCCTGGCCTAGAGCATCATTTGACTGAGGAGCGCAGCGCTGGCCCGGTAGGCAAAATATAATAATTCTCGACGGAAAAGTTGTCATTCATGTCAAGAAGGGGAACATGAAATCATAATTTTTTTGAAAAAATTCTCAGAATACCCCTTTTAAATGTGTCTAAATCAACCACGTTGTTTTGGAAAGTGGTGAAAATGCGACACAACGCACCACAAAAATCCCTTCGTGTGACAAAATGCGCCAATGGCTTTACACTCTCAGAATGTCACGGTACTTTTTATACCACCTTGGCGCTGGTATAGGTTTTTGTCCAAAACGTGCGCCAGAAAAAGGTTCGACATCGGACTAGAGAAAAAATCTGGCGCAAAAAAAACTCTTGCGATTCGCATGTTGTGAATGAAAGAAAGAAAGTGCACAAATTCTGGCGCGGATCGAGACGCAGTGTGATCGATACATTTGCCCCAATGGGCAAGAATTTCTTAACATTCCTGCAACAAACCTATCATTATCGTTTTTTTTTTAAATTTTGCTTCACGATTTGTCGGACCCGATCGTAGCAAAATCTATTGTTTTACGTAAAACCCGGTTTACGTTTTCTGAGATTCCATTCAGATCCACCCAGCAGCGGACCCCTCGTACGTAGACTCTACAACCACGCATAATTATTACAGTGCAGTGAACGGCGGTGGAGGAGAGGGGGGTCCCAGCCGTCCATCACTGGCGGATTTAACCCTTGAGTGACAGATCCTGCGGTTTGTGCGTGTTTTAACAACGGACAAGACGTGTGTTTCTTCGCCGCCCGTGTGCATCATTGAACAATCTCTGCTTAGGTGAATGCACAAGCTGGCTGGAGCAGACTGAAGGTTCATTCTGCTTCTGGGAGGGGTTCCAGCCATGTCCCCTCCTCACTAGAGGCAGCACTGAGAGCAAAACAGGAAGGAAGGAGCCCAGCAGAGCAGAGCAGCAGAGCTGGAGCACACAACCACTCTATGCATGCCCAATGCTAGGAGGTTGCACACAATGTGCTGCTGCTGCTGGAGATGAGGCTGCCCATGCTCAGGATCTATGCACCAAGAAGGGCAGCTGCTTGCTAGGAACAGAGATGTGTGATCTGCACTGCATTCATTCCTGATCATGGAGATTGAAAACATTGTGGCCAACACTGTGCTGCTGAAAGCCAGGGAAGGTAAGAGGAGGCAGTGAGGGTGGGTGGGGAGCAGCAGTGAGCCCAGGCTGCTGCTCCATCTGCATGCAGACAGGCATGTATGGTATGTGCATAGGGGGTGACTGCTCTTCTGTGCATGAATACCAGGGAGGAATGCAGAGGAATACGGCTGGTGGCTTCCTACAATGACTCCTGCACAGGCCAGCTCATCAATAATCTCCTATGCAGCAGCTGAGCCCGTATGTTCTAGTGCATCAACCTGTGGAAATGATGCATCGCCCTGCTGCTGCTGCAGAACCTCCTCGCCTTATGCCTTTTGATACTACAGGTTGCATTCGTCGCAGGTTAACGGCACGGTGTTATTTCCTTTGGGCTTTTTTATTCGGCCCGATACAAATGACATGATGTACGGCGAAAATAACAGGCATGAGTATGATTGCCGCCGCTTTCCGTGGAACGAGATAAGAAATAAAGAGCCGCTTTTGGGTATCTCCGTATTCACCGGTGCCTTGTGTTATGGCACGGCCACGCTTTATTTTTTTTCCGCAACAATTCAAGTCACTCAACTTTTTCGACAAAAGTCGACGGAAATGTTGCACCTGTGTCTGATTACCCTTCACAATGCAGGATCTCATTGCGTGTATCTGAGACGTAATGTCCCGGGTGCGTACAGTGAAGGACCGAAGTTGTCAACCAGAGCCTCGACGTGTTTTCATAAACCCCATAATTTTCTTTTCTCCCAGCCCATACAACATATAGGGGACTGCTATTACAGTCATCATACTTTTCCGACTGCTTCCTGCCCTTTTAAAATGTTGAAAAAACGGTGTCACCATTGTGTACTTAACCCCTGTAAATCATGTTGCTTGTGGCGGAAGCCCTCCGTAATTGTCCCTATTTTAGCTTGCCTATACAAACGCTTTTCGGAATCATATTTTTTAGTAGGTTTAGAGCGTTAGTTGGCAAAAGATATTCCACTGCATATGCATTACTGGGGTGCTTACATGAACGGGTAGTGTTTGGAGATTGGTCGAGTTATGGGTACCTATGGGTAGTGCCGGGAGTATGGTTGAACTATGATTGCCTATGGGTAGTGCCGGGAATATGGTTGAGTTATGGGTACCTATGGGTAGTGACGGGAGTATGGTTGAATTATGGGTGCCTACAGGAAATGCTGGGAGAACTGTTGAGTTATGGGTGCCTACAGTTATCCAAGAGAAAGGTTGAATTTTATGGGTGCCTATGGCTAGTACCAGGAGATTGGTTGAGTTATGGGCGCCTTTGGGTAGTGCTGGAAGAACCATTGAGTTATGGGCGCCTAAGGGTAGTGCCAGGAGATCGGTTGACTTATGGGTGCCTATAGGTAGTGCCGGGAGATCGGTTCAGTTATCGATGCCTATGGGTAGTGCCAAGAGAACCGTTGAGTTATGGGCAATTATGGCTAGTGCCTTGAGATCGGTTGAGTTCTGGGTGCCTACAACTAGTGCCGGGAGATAGTTTGAGTTATGGGTTTGTACTGTTGTTCTGCCATCTTCCTTACACCTTGTGCAACTTTTTAGGCAACGGCAAATGAGCTGCATGTTTTGCCAGTGGCAGATTGCGTACCATTTTTGAATAAATTTGGCTTCAGTTGCATTGGTATTTGGCACCATTAACACATAATTGAGCAAATTTACTAATACTGTAGCCATTGTATAATTTTACTATATCGTGCTTGGTTTTCTGTGATTCCAGGAATTATGTTATAAATTAGCGGCAATAAATTATTGTATTAATACTTTTTCTTCAGTATCTTCACTTTGGAAGGTGCTGTATACTGGTGCCTTTCGATGCTTTTCCTCCAGCATCAAATAGGTTAAATTGCGCAATGCACTTAACGTAGGGCAGTTTACAGTATGTATATGTCAGTGAAAGCTTTCACGGTAACCCATTGATAAGTCATACCACATGGCGGTTCTGACTTCCATTAGATCAGTGCAATTTTTTTTATTATTTTTGCATTGTACTTGTTGTTTTGAGCAAGTGGCTTGATATCTTTGTACTTCACAAAGTGTTCTGTTTTCACCCATCTCGATAAGATCTGTTTTAGAGGACATTAGATATGTGACATCACAAGACTTGCCCACCCATAGGAATTCATTGAGTCTTCCCTTTTTTGATGACTCAATTAAACAATACACAGTTTTGCCTGAGTTACTTAAAGTGAATTGACTTATTGGAGTATGTGTCAAGGTAGTGGAGGAGAACCAAGGTTGAAGTCATGGAATTCAAGGTGTAGGTTCAGCTTTGGTGAGCCAGAGAGTCGGAGGTACCGCTATATCTGACTAGTACAGAACTGCATATACACAAATTCTCTTAAAGGTTTTGGTTATCAAAATCTCTTCCCTAGGAAGGCAGCGGAGGCAAATTTTTGTAGCCTCCCTGTACTGTTCAATGTATGAATTACTCCCTGTGTTTTAGCATCTGTCCACCATTTAGTTTGATTGACCTTAGCTAAAGGTGCCCACACTCCTTCAGTATCTCATTCAGCCAACAGCTCCACCAAACCCACCATACACATGCATACTTTATTCAACTGGGCGAGAAAGGAAAATGCCACTGCCAGACACCTCTGGTTGTAGCTTATCTGCTGGGAAGATCGGGTATTGAAATTCAACCCATCCCATGAGTCTGCCCCCAATATCTGTTGGAGTATAGGTGGGAGTTCCCCATGCGCATTAGATCGTTGGCTAGTTCCGCCAAAAACGCTGGGTTCGGTTGATAATGTTCTAATGTATATGGGGACCTATAGGATGCTTCCACTTGGTTGTAATATAGGCTTCTCTGGTAGGAGGATCTGGTATTGAAATTCAACCCACCCCATGAGTCTGCCCCCAATATCTGTTTGGGAACAGTTGGGAGCTCCCATGCCCATTAGATTGTCGGTAAGTTCCTCCAAAAAATAGTGTGTTCGGTTGATAATGCTCTAATGTATATGGGAGCCTATAGGATGCTTCCACTTGGTCGTAATACAGGCTCCTCTGGTAGGAGGATCTGGTATTAAAATTCAACCCATCCTACAAAATCTGTTTAGGGAAGAGTTGGGAGCTCTCATGCGCATTAGATTTTTGGCAAGTCCTGCCAAAACTGTGGGTTCGGTTGATAATGTTCTAATGTATATGGGAGCCTATAGGATGCCTCCTCTTGGCCATAATACAAGCACATTTTAGCTTCAGTCCTATGGCTGAAACATCCTGTGTAGTCCATTAGTATTGGGCTTAGACCACCATAGGCATCTGTAGTGATCCAAGTGCAGTTAAACAGTGTACGATGTATACTCAAATGTTCTGTATTACAGCCATATGAAGACAGCAATAGACCGTTTTACAACAACCAGTTTTTGCCGCTCCGTAGACAATATGCGGTCTTCTATACATGACTCCTGCTTTGTGCTGATGGATTTGCAGGACAGAATATTGGGACTCTGACATTTCTTACCGTGCGGTACATAAATTGTTTCTCATGATGGTATAAGGAGGATTTTTTGAAGTTTCCTTACGTGTTCGGTGAATCCACATTTTGAAGTGTTGTGTCCAGAATTTCCATTCAAACCCCCATTCATTTCTTTTCAACTATTGTTTTGTAATGTTTTATTTAGATTATTTAACTCAATGTACAAAAGGGCAAAAAAAATTTTTGATGGACTTCTTTAGTGGTGTATTGTAACGTTTCAGCAAAGCGTTTCTCCAGTTTTATGGAACTTATGCCATGTTCTAAGGTTACATCAGAAAAAGCGTAAGCTAGCACCCTCCCAGATCCCTTGAATGAACGGGCCCTTAATACTCTTCCAAGAGACCTGCAACCTTAAAGGGGGTTTTCCAGTTTGCATCAGCATCCTTTAAAATAATAATTTTATGAAGGTAGATGTAGTTTTGTGATATATTTATTTTGCCTTTTATTGCTCCTATCGCCCGTTCTGGGCTGTGGTCACATGACCATGTCCATGTAGCTCTTTCTCATTTCCTGTGATGTTATGTCCATGGGTGGGGCAGTGATGGGGTACTGTCTATGTAACTAGTTGGGTGGGAGGAGCTATAAACTGTCTAGATGTTGTTTGTGTCTGTTAAACTAGCTGTGTGGGAGGAGCTATAAACCTAGCTGGCCGTTGTTAGGGGCGGTGCTGGAGCTATGGCAGAGGAAGGAGAAGTGCATCATGGGTTTGGTTGGATACAGCAACAGGAAGTGCTACATACAGGATGGAAAGAAACCAGAGGGATTGGTTTACATGGTAAAAATGGCTCAGGGGAGGCCAAATTGAAAGTAAAAAGCATAGAGAAGAAGGCAGGGAGCTGAATCTCCTTAAAGAGACCAGTCCTGTGTGTAAACTTACTGGAAGAACTCCAGTGTATGAAGACTTATTGGCAATACTATGTTTTATATCCGCAGGTTGCTGACTTCTCTAACACTTATCAGTATGGCCCATTGCAGAAGTTGGGGGATTAACCCTTTCCTTCTGCACCAGTGCTCCCCTCCACAACCCGCGTCACAAAAGTATCGGCAGAGTCGGCCCTGTTTATTACCATTGGTAATGTGTTCTGTGCTACATCACGGCAGTGGCGTAGTGTGCAGGAGCTGGAGAACATTAGCTCATTTGCTGTGGGGCCTCACAACTCATTTCACAATCCCAGAGGCACACAAGTACTTAAACATATTCCTGAGAACATTTCTAACTTTAGATACAACTTGCTATATTTAAACTGGCTATCTGAATTTCTTGTCTATTATCCTGCCTTGTATTGTGCATTCCAATAGAGTAACGTCCAGGCAGCTCGCGAGGGGAGGTGAATGGTCACCAATGAGAAGACCTCTGCCGTTGTAGGACATGTATGTCTTAAAAAACGCATTACTAGGAGTGGGGTGATAGGTTCAGTGGTGAAAACTTATTTTTCTTAATATTTTTACCAAATTTTTTTTAATTTAATTAATTTTTTTTTCATGACTGTTACTGCCATCATGTATGGAGCTGTAGCACTGATTTCATGCTCTACTCATCCAATATGTCCATTTGGCCTATAACTTGCCAAATGGACATTTTTTATTTTTTTTTAAATGGACCGCATGTCGATCACGTCCATGTGCTGGCAATTTTTATTGCATACCCATTGGCTTTAAATTGGGGAATTTTGCAGGAAAATCGGACCATGCAGAAAATGTGAATTGGCCCAGTGTTCGGTCCAGGTGCTGACCAGTCTACACTCAGACAGCACCCGGACGTGAACATTGCTCATCTGAATGAGCCTTAAATGTATATGAAGTATGGAAGATGGTTGTCACTTTTTAAAAGGGTTTTCCAAAAGTACAATATTCATACTTCCCAATGTTTTAGATGGTAAAATGTTGGTTTACATTAGCCACAACGATTTTTGGCCTAGGCCAAAATGGGACTACGCTGCACGTATGCCATGTGACTGATGACCGTGACATCACCGGGAAGCTGTGGCCTCCTCAAAACAGCTGATGTTTGAATTGGTCCCCCACTGAACTGATATAAATGACTTATCCTGAGGACATGTCATCGGTATTCTGCTCCTGACAAACCCCTTTAAATATATTCGGTCACTGTCATGACCATCCAGGACCCTTTGCATATGACATCTGGTTCTCGGCCAAAGGGAGAAGGGAAACATTTCCTTCGAATGGCCTCTGACGGACATGAGCGTATTTCTAGGACGCTGTGAGTTCTGGTCTTCCTGTGGGCAGGTCACCATGCACATGAGCTTCAAGGATGGATATGTTTGGTATATGTTCGTGTGAGTCCGGCCTTGTATTGACAGCTACATAGATTGTTGCTTTTTTATTTTTTCCTTTTTGGCAGAAACACCAGTATCATAAATGACACATGGCAGGAGGGGGCCCTGGTACAGGTTTTGCACTGCACACTTACACACAAGTGACAGCCTTCATTCTGTTGACGGACCTACACTAAATGACAGCCTTCATTCTGTTGACGGACCTATACTAAATGTCAGGCTTCATTCTGTTGACAGACCTATACTAAATGCCAGCCTTCATTCTGTTGACGGACCTACACTAAATGCCAGCCTTCATTCTGTTGACGGACCTACACTAAATGCCAGCCTTCATTCTGTTGACGGACCTACACTAAATGACAGCCTTCATTCTGTTGACAGACCTATACTAAATGACAGCCTTCATTTTGTTGACGGACCTATACTAAATGACAGCCTTCATTCTGTTGACGGACCTATACTAAATGACAGCCTTCATTCTGTTGACGGACCTATACTAAATGACCGCCTTCATTCTGTTGACGGACCTACACTAAAAGACAGCCTTCATTCTGTTGACGGACCTATACTAAATGCTAGCCTTCATTTTGTTGACGGACCTACACTAAATGACAGCCTTCATTCTGTTGACGGACCTACACTAAATGACAACCTTCATTCTGTCGACGGACCTATACTAAATGACAGCCTTTATTCTGTTGACGGACCTACACTAAATGACAGCCTTTATTCTGTTGACGGACCTACACTAAATGATAGCCTTCATTTCTGTTGACGGACCTACACTAAATGCCAGCCTTCATTCTGTTGACGGACCTACACTAAATGCCAGCCTTCATTCTGTTGACGGACCTACACTAAATGCCAGCCTTCATTCTGTTGACGGACCTACACTAAATGCCAGCCTTCATTTTGTTGACGGACCTACACTAAATGACAGCCTTCATTCTGTTGACGGACCTACACTAAATGACAGCCTTCATTCCGTTGACGGACCTACACTAAATGACAGCCTTCATTCTGTTGACGGACCTATACTAAATGACAGCCTTCATTCTGTTGACGGACCTACACTAAATGACAGCCTTCATTCTGTTGACGGACCTGTGGGTGATTTAACGGCAGGGATTTCAACATCTACAACAATTTTACTGTACTGGTGTTTTATATAATCCCCTACTTAATCCTTTACAGGAGATGCAACGAGTGCTTCCCTTTAATAGGTACAAGCCAATGGTGAATGTCTGTTCCGAATATTAGGGCGTCTGCGGAATCGGAAGAAATCCGGTTTAATAATGAATGAAGACGCTGCAGTTGTATCGATCGCACCACTATTAACTTTCAAGTAGCATTTTCTGATTATGGGTAAATAAGGAGATGAAATAAATATATACCTCATCCTGTCCAGTCGGATAGCTGTCTACTCGTCTTATTGTAATAGTTTTATTGATCTCCGCTGGCCAGATCCTCCCTCTCTCCCTCCGCACTGTTCTCTTCACGGAGAGATGTAAAGCCATGCACTTAATGCCCCGGTCCCCAGGTGACCCGGACGATGCATTTTATAGCCATTAACGAGGATTCCCTCAATAGAGCCGACTCCTTTTGGCAGATGAGGATGCTGGTCCCGGGGCTGTCTCAGTAGAATGGATTTATGCATCTCTGCAGCCATTGATTGACTGTTGACAGTCAGGGTTTGCAGGAGAAACCTGAAACCTGCCTTCAAATCCTCAGTGAGATCATTTCCTTTAATACGCCGGATTTTAACCCTTATAAAGCCGAGTCATCATGCATCTGATGATTTGGAGTATGAAAATATAGAGTATGTGAATATGACGTCTAATGGGCTTTGAATGCTGTAGAATTTGCTTGTGAAAGCCGAGCACTGTGATCGGCTGTCGACCTTAAAGGACCCGAACTTTTTCCATTACTGTCTTGTCTGTGGGCATCAGGTTCTAGAGCAGGTGGAGCTGAGCAGACTGATATGTGGTTTTGTGGGGAAAGATTCAGTATGACTTGTTGTTTCTTTCATTGTAATTCCTGTTCATTCTGAGCTTTAAGAGTCCAGTGGGCGGTGCCGTCAGTGATTGACAAGGGACAGGACTGCCCACTGGACTCTTAAAGTTCAGAATGAGTAGGAATTTAAATTAATTACAGGTTTTACTTAGAGAGGAGTTGCCCCCTCGCCTGACAGGTCAGTTTTAGTAACTACTTGCATTCCCCCATGTAATAACAATTCTGGAGCATCTGTTCTTACGGCTCTATATTGTGCCATTCCTTTATTATTCCTGCTAGAAGTTATGAATTAATTGTCAGCACTTGCAGTAAAGGTACAGAAGAGTGTTACCAGCTGGGGATGTGTAACCTGCACAGTCTGACAAGAGCAGCACTGATTGGACAGAGTCAGACACACCCACTACTGGTAGCACCCAGCAGTACCTTTACTACGTACTGCTGACAATTTATTTGTAAACTTCTAGCAGGAATAATAAAGGAATGGCATAACATAGAGCCATAAGAATAGAAGCTCCACAATTGTTATCACGTGAGGAATGCAAGTAGTTACTAAAACTGACATGTCAGGAGAGGTGATGAGGCCTCTTTAAAGGGGTATTTCAGGATTTTAATATTGGATAGCATCAATATCACATCGGGGTCTGGCACCCCACGCCCCCGCTGGCTGATCAGCTGTTTCAGATTAGCGCTGGACCTACACAACTCTGTCCATTGTGTAGTGGACAGACATCTGATCGCCAGCGGTGTCGGACACGAGCCCATCTGATATTGATGACCTGTCAATGGTAAAATCCTGCACAACCCCTTTAATCTTTTCCAACAAAATGATGTATTGGTCCGCTCGACTTCTCGTGATCTATAACGTGCTGCGCAGAGAAGAGACACCATGTTCATTGTGGCGAGTCGCCTTTAAGGGGATTTTACCATTAGGAGGGTTATCCAGTAATGGATAATGATGACCTGTCCTCAGGATAGGTCATCATTATCAGATCGACAAAATCTCAGCGAGAATGTAGTCCCATGTCCCCCGTCTTTTCCTTGGTGTGACCGAGTTTGGATATTGGGCGTGCCACTGCTCCATTCAGAGTCTATGGACGGACAGAGGTAGCTGAGGGCAGCCATCGCTCATCTTCTTCCCTTTTTGGTTGCTCAGTTCCAAACCGAAACAGACCCAGATCTAGGAAAAATAGTCCTAGTCCTGCTTAGTCGGTAAGCACAGTGTTTGTATACAGGGTAGAAAGCTGGTGTCCTCTAGGCCGTGCTTTCTCATCGCCATAAACCATGGTTCAGCTGAGGAATGCAATAAATCATCTAGTTGACTGTACATTGAGGAGGGCAAATGTTTAACAGACTGGGATAAGGGATCACCCAATGAGTTGAGACGGGTCGCTTTGCCGTTTTCTCATGCCCTTTTTTTGATAATGAAACCTCGCTCAACGAAAATCAATGGTATTTACCCCAAATTGCTGTGAGTCCTTTCATTTAGACCAGGGATGCCCAACCTGCGGCCCTCCAGCTGTTGTAAAACCACAACTCCCACCATGCCCTGCTGTAGGCTGTCTGGGCATGCTGGAGGGCCGCAGGTTGGGCATCCCTGATTTAGAGGGTCAGTGGAGTTTGACCTTGCTTGGAGAGTCAGGGATGACAACCAGCAAACTTCCATTGTAAATGGGGTTAAAAAAAATTGTTTTATTGCATTAACGGCGCCACACCTGTTCACAGGCTGTGTGTGGTATTGCAGCTCATCCCCATTCAGTTTAGTAGAGCTTACCTGTAGTACCAGACACCACCACTACGCAGGGGTGGCACTGTTTCTGAAACAAAGCAGTCATGTTTTTCTAATCTTGTTTGTACAACTTCCGCTTTCAATTATCTTTATATCGATGCAGTTGTTAGCAGCTAATGCTTTACTACTTAATACTTTTTACTTAATCTCTTCTATTCCTCAGTTCCTATCCTGTTTCATTTATGTATAAATAATTACTATATATGTGTCCCCACAGATTATCCATTCTTCTTTCTCAAAAAAAACTCAGATCGGACCTGTCTGTAAGGCATCTGGTTGCAGCAGGAGCCCTCCCCACATTGCTCTGCCTGTAATAGGCCAGTAAGACATGAAGCCCCACCCTCTTCATGGTGCATTGTCCAATCAGGTCTCTGATGGGTTTGTGCAGGTTTCCCTTCCTGTGGGAACTTTTCCTTTTAAGATTCACCTCCATAGTTCCTTTCTCTCATTGCCTACACGTCTACAGAAACTGCTTTTATCAGGGAGGGGTCATTAGATTAAACTGAGTTGTTGGTAATCAGGGAGTGTAATTTTTAACCGCCTTTACACCTGTCGTCCACCTGATACATATGCCAGAGCTACTAGGGATGCTGTCAGGCATAGCGACTTCGCTGTTTTATCAGACTAATATATGAGTTTGGTCATTCGCATACAGCCCAATATGTACTGTACTCCTCAGGCTTGAAACTCTTCTAGCCCAGGCCCATGATGGGAGAAGGAGGTCAAGGGTTAGACTAATGAGGCTGTTGCCTAAGGCCTCTTGCACACAACCTTATTACAGCTTCTTACAAGTTCCTTTTATTTATTGAGCTGTAATATGGCACCCAAAATTACAGTAGACCCGTAGTTTACCTGTGCTTTGAGTTTTACACAACATATATCGGTGGATGCGGTACTGTGAAGGTATCCTTCCCTAGGAAGGCTACTTATAGTTTAGAATACTTATGTGACATGATGTAATATAGAGGCACCATAGTATCCTCAACTCTAATGTGGAGCCTTAGAGAGCCTGTGTGCTCCCATATCTGTAATACGGAGCCATAGAGAGCCTGTGTGCTCCCATATCTGTAATACAGAGCCATAGAGAGCCTGTGTGCTCCCATATCTGTAATACGGAACCATAGAGAGCCTGTGTGCTCCCATATCTGTAATACAGAGCCATAGAGAGCCTGTGTGCTCCCATATCTGTAATACGGAGCCATAGAGAGCCTGTGTGCTCCCATATCTGTAATACGGAACCATAGAGAGCCTGTGTGCTCCCATATCTGTAATACGGAACCATAGAGATCGTGTGTGCTCCCATATCTGTAATACGGAGCCATAGAGGGCCTGTGTGCTCCCATATCTGTAATACGATGCCATAGAGAGCCTGTGTGCTCCCATATCTGTAATACAGAGCCATAGAGAGCCTGTGTGCTCCCATATCTGTAATACAGAGCCATAGAGAGCCTGTGTGCTCCCATATCTGTAATATGGAGCCATAGAGAGCCTGTGTGCTCCCATATCTGTAATACGGAGCCATAGAGAGCCTGTGTGCTCCCATATCTGTAATACAATGTCATAGAGGGCCTGTGTGCTCCCATATCTGTAATACGGAGCCATAGAGAGCCTGTGTGCTCCCATATCTGTAATACGGAACCATAGAGAGCCTGTGTGCTCCCATATCTGTAATACGGAGCCATAGAGAGCCTGTGTGCTCCCATATCTGTAATACAATGTCATAGAGAGCCTGTGTGCTCCCATATCTGTAATACAGAACCATAGAGAGCCTGTGTGCTCCCATATCTGTAATACGATGCCATAGAGAGCCTGTGTGCTCCCATATCTGTAATACAATGTCATAGAGAGCCTGTGTGCTCCCATATCTGTAATACAGAACCATAGAGAGCCTGTGTGCTCCCATATCTGTAATACGGAACCATAGAGAGCCTGTGTGCTCCCATATCTGTAATACGGAGCCATAGAGAGCCTGTGTGCTCCCATATCTGTAATATGATGCCATAGAAAGCCTGTGTGCTCCCATATTTGTAATACGGAGCCATAGAGAGCCTGTGTGCTCCCATATCTGTAATATGGAGCCATAGAGAGCCTGTGTGCTCCCATATCTGTAATACGGAGCCATAGAGAGCCTGTGTGCTCCCATATCTGTAATACGATGCCATAGAGAGCCTGTGTGCTCCCATATCTGTAATACGGAACCATAGAGAGCCTGTGTGCTCCCATATCTGTAATACAGAACCATAGAGAGCCTGTGTGCTCCCATATCTGTAATACGGAACCATAGAGAGCCTGTGTGCTCCCATATCTGTAATACAATGTCATAGAGAGCCTGTGTGCTCCCATATCTGTAATACAATGTCATAGAGAGCCTGTGTGCTCCCATATCTGTAATACGGAACCATAGAGAGCCTGTGTGCTCCCATATCTGTAATACAATGTCATAGAGAGCCTGTGTGCTCCCATATCTGTAATACGGAACCATAGAGAGCCTGTGTGCTCCCATATCTGTAATATGATGCCATAGAGAGCCTGTGTGCTCCCATATTTGTAATACGGAGCCATAGAGAGCCTGTGTGCTCCCATATCTGTAATATGGAGCCATAGAGAGCCTGTGTGCTCCCATATCTGTAATACGGAGCCATAGAGAGCCTGTGTGCTCCCATATCTGTAATACGGAACCATAGAGAGCCTGTGTGCTCCCATATCTGTAATACAGAACCATAGAGAGCCTGTGTGCTCCCATATCTGTAATACGGAACCATAGAGAGCCTGTGTGCTCCCATATCTGTAATACAATGTCATAGAGAGCCTGTGTGCTCCCATATCTGTAATACAATGTCATAGAGAGCCTGTGTGCTCCCATATCTGTAATACGGAACCATAGAGAGCCTGTGTGCTCCCATATCTGTAATACAATGTCATAGAGAGCCTGTGTGCTCCCATATCTGTAATATGGAGCCATAGAGAGCCTGTGTGCTCCCATATCTGTAATACGGAACCATAGAGAGCCTGTGTGCTCCCATATCTGTAATACGGAACCATAGAGAGCCTGTGTGCTCCCATATCTGTAATACAATGTCATAGAGAGCCTGTGTGCTCCCATATCTGTAATATGGAGCCATAGAGAGCCTGTGTGCTCCCATATCTGTAATACGGAACCATAGAGAGCCTGTGTGCTCCCATATCTGTAATATGGAGCCATAGAGAGCCTGTGTGCTTCCATATCTGTAATACAATGTCATAGAGAGCCTGTGTGCTCCCATATCTGTAATACGGAGCCATAGAGAGCCTGTGTGCTCCCATATCTGTAATACGGAACCATAGAGAGCCTGTGTGCTCCCATATCTGTAATACGGAGCCATAGAGAGCCTGTGTGCTCCCATATCTGTAATACAATGTCATAGAGAGCCTGTGTGCTCCCATATCTGTAATACGAAGCCATAGAGAGCCTGTGTGCTCCCATATCTGTAATACAATGCCATAGAGAGCCTGTGTGCACCTGTACAGATTAAGCAAATCATCGATCAGCATGTTTGCACTGAGAGCTTCTCTTATTGGTTGAAAACTCACAAGTGGGCAGCATGGTGGCTCAGTGGTTAGCACTGGTGCCTTGGGTTCTGGGGGTCCTGGGTTCGAATCCAACTAAGGACAGCATCTCCATGGAGTTTGCATCTTCTCCTCATGCTTGTGTGGGTTTTCTCTTCCCAAAGGCATACTGATAGGGAACTTAGATTGTGAGCCCCAATGTGCTAAGGAAAAATATCAGCGCTATATAAGTGAGTTAAAAAAATAAATAGTTTCCATATCGGGCAACACTTTTTATTATAGAAGCAGTATATTTTGGTATTGGAAGCGCCAACTTGCGTTTGCTCTGTTTGGTACATGATGCCCTATTCATAATGTATGCCTGATGTTGTGTAATTATTAGCTTTCTGCCTCAAAGCCATGTTCTGCTCCAGGAGAACTTCACCGAGCAACCCATTATAGAGCGCTGTAAATAAATGATGATGCGAAATGGTAAAAGCACAAGCAAGAGTGACTTCACTTCACTTTTTTAATGGCATTAATATTTCAGGAAAACTTCACAAGCAGAACTGCAGCTCACCTAAAAGCCAGGAGTTTTTTTTCTATGTGCCTATCCAAGGATGTAAGGTACTGGTCATGTGTACTTGGGGGCGATACGGGTGGGGGGGGGGGGGGGGGGAGGGGTGCAACGGTTATTATTACAATGCAAACGTGTTAATATGATTTCATGATTACTTTTAAAACTGCTTAAAAGGGGTGCCCAGCACAGACTACCTCACCAATACTCCCCCACTCCCGTCTTGGTGCATCCCAGGTGCCCCACCAGTCTCTGGGCTCTCTTGAATGGTGGGTCACCACTCCACTAGAGGATCGGTGAGGTGTGACTTCTTTTAATATTTTAAGCCATTCTGACTCTTTTTTTTTTGCCAAAATTTTACCCACCGGGCAACTATTTTTAATGGCTTCCTGAGTGTCTATAGCAATAAAACTTGCTTATTAAAGGGGTTATCCATAGTGAAAATCAGACATCATATAGTACATGACAATCTCTTTCTAACAAAGCTAGAACCAGCCCTGTACCAGACCTCACATGGGTCCAGAGATCTCCACATTCATTGCTGCTCCAATTACTCTGCTAGATGTATTTCAAGCTGGCATTTCTGGCGGTGGGGTGGGGTGGGGTGGCGGGGTTGCTTGTGGGGGGAAGCTGCATTTCCTTACTGCTGCAAGTCTCTTCCTGTAATTGTCACAGCTTTTAAAGGTGTTTTTAGGGCGTTCAATATTGATGGCTTATGCTTAGGATTGGTCCTTAATATCAGATTAGTAGGGATTCAAGCCCCTGTACCCCAACTGTTTGAGGAGATCGCAACTCTCCAATGAGTGCTGCTGCCTCCTCGCAGCATGCCCAGCACAGCGCCATATATTATATAGTGGCTGTGCTTGGTATTGCAGCCCATGCCCTTCACTTGAATGGAACAGAGCTGTACATAGGCCACGTGACCAGTAAACGTGATGTCAATGCCCTAGGAAGAAGCTGCAGTGCTCACCAGAGCGCCTCGGCCTTTTTGAACGACCGGACCCCCATTGACCTGATTTTAGATGAAGCATCAATACTGAACTTCAGAAAAACCCATTGAACAGTAGAGCTTGATGGTAGCACTTGAAAAATTAAACAGAGCATGTGCGACCACCTCAGCAAGGTGGACAGAGAAATTAGGCAAACAACAAACAGCAAGTAGCTCTTTACAGATACATTTTATTGAATAACTCACTGGCTATGCTAAATTTTTTATTACATTCAATTACAAAAGTATTCAGATCCAGGTACAGATTTAAAAAGTGAGAAAAAGAACCCAACGAATGTGCTGGCTCCACTACGCCAACTGATTCAGTCTAAAGGACATAGATACTTCTGACAAAACGTAATAATAATGATATTATAGAATGTGCCGAGAGTTACTGATCCCTCATTACTGGGAAGTCGACTGTTCTCCTCGTCTTGATTGTCCCTTAACTGGAGAAGAACATTGATCCAGGAGGAATCTGATTGCTATTACTAGTCCTGGAGGAATTATTCTTTCCTTCCCAGAGTGCAATTGACAAATGTTTTTCTAGAGTTTACTTCCAGTCTTTTTTTTTTTTTTTGGTAAATCAATAAATTATAAATATAAGATGAGCGTATTATCAATATCCTCCTAACAATTCATTTAGGCTCCTAGCTGAATGTAGGGATAGCAGTTTTATTATATTTTATTTATATGTACATTTTATTGTTCTAGGATTTTTTTAAGTGTCGTAAATTATTTTTGGTATGTATTTTCAAAAGGTTATGATAATGGAAATAATCTCTCTACTTTGTGGTCAGATTGATGTCAGCTGGTTGACTGGATATTATAAAAATATAGGGGGTCAGTTATTACCCAGAAATACGCCTATATTAGGCGTATTTCTGGCGCAGATTGCGGTGCAAAGGTTAGTTGCGCCACAATCTGTTACTTTTTTTCCCCCACTCACGCCAGGTCTAACAAAGTGGGCATGGCGGGGAAGGGGACAGGCCACATTTAGACTGGCGCTGGATGGGCCGACGTGAGGTAGAGGCCTGCGCCTCTTCATAACTTCAGCAGATCCACCGTCAGATATATGGGTCTAAAACACCGGTCTTAATAAATGACCCCCATAGTTTTTTTATTTTTTTTATTTTTATGTATTTGGCTTTTTTTCCTCTCTAGTAGTGCCCTCTGCTGTTTCTCCTGTGGCTGATATTCTGCTCCACCTTCTCCTGCATTCAGAAGTGGGCTAAGGCCTGTCACACTTGCGTTGTTCAGGATCTCAAAACCGAAAAAAAAAAAAACATTTGCGCTTAGTCCTCATGCATTCTGTATGGAAAGAGATCCGTTCAGGATGTATTCCCTTCCAGCAGCATTTCGCTTTGTCACCGGACGCAAAACCGCTGCAAGCTGCAGTTTTGTGTCCGGTCATAGAAACGGAACAAACCGGATCCGTCACTAAAAACCATATAAGTCAATGTTGACGGATCAGTTTTTTTAGGATCTTGAAAAAATGGATCTGTCACCCACTGACTTTTAATGTATTTTTATTGACAGATCCGTTTTGTTAAATTTTTTATTTTCACACAACTGCATCCTAACGGAACGGATGCATCCTGATGTGCAAAATCAAAAGGGATCCATTTAATTCCGGTTTTGAGATCCTCTGCCGGATTTCAATATCGGAATTAACAACGCCAGTGTGAAACAGGCCGAACACTGCTCCCTTCCTGTCCCCTCAGTGCTGGCGTAGCGATCCCATAGTGAAGTGGTCCACACACCTTTCATTCATTTATTCATTCATCCCTACTTCTGAATCCATAGAAATACAATATAGATAATAATATAATATAATAAAATATATAATATAATATCTCTCTAGACGGTGGAAAAGGAAATTCTATTTATTAGTGGAATCACTAGTGCTATGTGTGAGGGGCTATTTTATAGGCAGTGGAGGAAGGGGTTAAAGGGACTCTGTCACCACTTTCTAACCCCCCCTTTTCAAAGTATTGTTATCTGCATGGCGCCCCTGTGATTATAAATGTGTTGTTAGAAGTTAAATTCGCCGTCTCCTTTTGATAAAAAGAGCTTTTATCTAACCTGTCAATCTTCTTGATAAGGTGCCCAGGGCGTTTCTTTTCGTCTCAATCTGCCGCCCGCCGCCGCCACCGTTGGTGCCCAGCTCCTCCCCTCATGCTTTCAGCGCCGCCTGAATGTAATCAAATACGCCTCCGGCTCTCTCTGTGCCCCCTCCTCCTTTTCAAAGATCCCGCGCGTGCGCACAGGGCTGTGCCTGATGCGCCCGTGCGGACATTTACAATCAGCCTCATTGAGCGAAGTGCGCATGCGCGCACTTCGCTCAACCTCCTCATCAGACGAGCACTGCAGCCTGCTGCAGTGCTCGTCTGATGAGGAGGTTGAGCGAAGTGCGCGCATGCGCACTTCGCTCAATGAGGCTGATTGTAAATGTCCGCACGGGCGCATCAGGCACAGCCCTGTGCGCACGCGCGGGATCTTTGAAAAGGAGGAGGGGGCACAGAGAGAGCCGGAGGCGTATTTGATTACATTCAGGCGGCGCTGAAAGCATGAGGGGAGGAGCTGGGCACCAACGGTGGCGGCGGCGGGCGGCAGATTGAGACGAAAAGAAACGCCCTGGGCACCTTATCAAGAAGATTGACAGGTTAGATAAAAGCTCTTTTTATCAAAAGGAGACGGCGAATTTAACTTCTAACAACACATTTATAATCACAGGGGCGCCATGCAGATAACAATACTTTGAAAAGGGGGGGTTAGAAAGTGGTGACAGAGTCCCTTTAACGAGCTAATTGCAATGCACTCTTGTGGTTACGTTGCTTGATGAGATGCTGCCTACCCATAAAAAGGGAAGAGAGAATTCCTTCAGATAATGTAAATGAAAAAGTGTAAATGACACTGGAGAGCGGCGGTTTTTAAAGTAATGGTGTGTATTACTCCAGATAGTGTTTTTATGAATTTATGGGATAACCCCTTTGAAGAGAGATTTTTTTTTAGAAACGGAGCCAAGTAGGTTAAAAAGAAATAAAACAAGCAATACTGACCTCACCGATCCGCTGTCGTCCTGACGCTTACTGCTGGTCTCTGCTCCCTGGTCCCGTTTCAGTACAGTAAATTCCCACCCAGCCAATCACTGACCTACGCCGTGATTGGCTGAGCCGATATTTCTTGCCAGTGCTTGTGTGTCGAGACGGGATCAGAAAGCGGGGATTCATTATGCATCAGAACGACAGTGGTGTGGAATCAGTTCATTTATTTTTGTTTAAAGGGCATCTGTCAGCAGTTTTGTCCCTATGACACTGGCTGACCTGTTACATGTGCTCTTGGCAGCTGAAGGCATCTGTGTTGGTCCCATGTTCATATATGTCCGCATTGCTGAGAAAAAGGAAGTTTTAATATATGCAAATGAGCCTCTAGGAGCAACGGGGGCGTTACCATTACACCTAGAGGCTCAGCTCTCTCTGCAACTGTCGCACCCTCTGAACTTTGATTGACAGGGCCAGACATGATCACGTCTATACTTTCTGGTCTTGTCAATCAAGAGGGCGCAGCAGTGGCAAAGAGAGCAGAGCCTCTAGGTGTAATGGTAACGCCCCCGTTGCTCCTAGAGGCTCATTTGCATATATTAAAACTTCATGGTTCTCAGTAATACAGGCACATATGGACATGGGACCAACACAGATGCCTTCAGCTGCCAAGCGCACATGGAACCGGTCAGCCAGTGTCATAGGTACAAAACTGCTGACAGATGCCCTTTTACCAGTTCTACCACTTTAATGGTACATAACAGCCATCATCTTAAAGGGAACCTGTCGGGAGATTCATGCTGCCCAAACCGTAGACAGCATGAAATATCGACAGGCTCTCTGGAGTGTTTCAGACAGGGAGGAGAGTCCAGGCAAACCCTTTAAAAGAAGAACTCGATGGAGTGTCATCACTTCTTCTACAGCCGCTGTTCAGACTTGTGTGCTGGAATAACATGTCCCAGGTCGAAACTGAGGGATACCTCGTCTTTTGTCCCCTTAAAGAATAAAAATGAGTATTACATAAAAACTTTGGATTTCATTGACGTCATGTAGAAAAACAAGCCTCTTAGAGATTGTGTTGTTCTGTTTGAAGAGGTGGAAGCTTCTTGGTATCAGGACTTCTCTGATGTGAAAGGTGATCTACCTTCTGCCCACGACGGTGGAATTTGTGATGTCATGTATGGCAATTAATCTGCTCCATGTGGTTGACAGTCAGTGGGACTGACGTTCTGGGCTTAATTCTAAGATTGCGGAAAGCGCATCTGATGATATCATGAACAAGTTTGGGCCTGATAAGAGTTAGCAATGTGGAAAATTGTCCTACTTGACGTTGACTACTGTTTAGTTTGTAGTTTATTAGTCTGTTTTGAAGCCATGTTTTGCATGACATGAGAAATGATGAGGTATTGCTATGTCGGGGGTTCGTGGTAGAGAGAGAGCTGCTGCAGCAGCTCACTGCCACTTCTCTCCTCCCTGTAGGCACAACTGTCGCATGTCCTACTCGCTTCAGCTTTCTTGTGTCCTGCGGGTTTGGACCCCTCTTCCTACTCGGAGGACCCGACCACCAGAATAATGCTGCCATTGTTCCTCATCTTCAAGCACAGTGATGCCTGCTTCTGCTGTGCCTGTGCTCCCTACAGCCAGAATGTGCACACCCTAATCTTCCCCAGCCACCTCGGGGTACTCAGGCACCTTCCCGTGTGGGAGGATGCCTGAGCAATAGGTTCTAGTCCGCTAGTATCCTGCAAAGGTGTGCTGTTTCTACATATGTCTACCCATGTACTGACTTTTGCCTGTTTCCCAGATTTGACCCTTTGCTGCCTGACCTGAACTCTGTTCTGACCTTGATCTGCCCGTCCTGACCTCGGACTGTTTATCAGATCGCATGAACTTTGCGTAACCCAAACTCAACCTTTCCCTGACTGGTTTTGCCTGACTCCTTGGTGTTTCGCATCAGTATCTCCAGCTGTCACTTGAACAGAGACTACAGTATTTAAAGAGGCAATGTCCTGGTAGTTCCCCTGCAGCGGATTCCAGATTCTTGTACAAGAGATTAAAGGTTGAAGACCAGGGGGGGCCACTTAGTATGTGTCATACAGGACAGTACAGGTGCTCCAGAGTGAGACGTGCCCTTTATACCCATTCTCCATTCTGGCCAAAAAAAATTGAGGATCCTGAACATTAGACTCCTCTCGAGTAACTCAGAATAACTTAATAGGGTATATGACGGTGGTTTTTCAAAGCCTTTAAAGGAGTTATGCCATGATTAATGTAAAAAACTAAAATCAAACATCTTGTAGTACATGACAAGCTCTTTCTAACAAAGCCCTGTACCTTACATGGGTTCAGAGCTTGCCCCATTCATTTCCCTAGTTGGGCTTCTAGATTTCTAGACTTCAGACTGATAGCTCAGGTGGCATATCCTTTCTGCTGCAGCTCTCTCCCTGTCACAGCTCAGGTGGCATGTCCTTTCTGCTGCAGCTCTCTCCCTGTCACAGCTCAGGGGACATGCCCTTTCTGCTGGAGCTCTCTCCTTATTACAGCTCAGGTGGCATATCCTTTCTGCTGCAGCTCTCTCCCTGTCACAGCTCAGGTGGCATATCCTTTCTGCTGCAGCTCTCTCCCTGTCACAGCTCAGGTGGCATGTCCTTTCTGCTGGAGCTCTCTCCTTATTACAGCTCAGGGGACATGTCCTTTCTGCTTGAGCTCTCTCCTTATTACAGCTCAGGTGGCATGTCCTTTCTGCTGGAACTCTCTCCCTACCACAGCTCATTGGGTATGTCCCTTTTCAGGGAGCATGTCCTTTCGGTTGCATCTCTCTCCCTGTACCTGTCACAGCTCAGGTGGCATGTCCTTTCTGCTGCAGCTCTCTCCCTGTCACAGCTCAGGGGACATGTCCTTTCTGCTGGAGCTCTCTCCTTATTACAGCTCAGGTGACATGTCCTTTCTGCTGGAACTCTCTCCCTACCACAGCTCATTGGGTATGTCCCTTTTCAGGGAGCATGTCCTTTCGGTTGCATCTCTCTCCCTGTACCTGTCACAGCTTCTCGCTAGTGTCGCTTCGTTCAAAACTTCGGAATAATACTGTACGGAGATCCGTCTCCGTACAGTATTAGAATGTATGGGCTCCGATGAGCCGAAGTTAGTTATTCGCGAAGTCGCGCCTGACTTTCCACTTAAAAATTCAACTACTGAAGTTATTCGACTTCGCGAATGACTTACTTCGGCTCATCGTAGCACGTACATTCTTATACTAGACGGATCTCCGTACAGTATTATTCCAAAGTTACATCGCGTGAAACATCCGAAGCTCGCTCGCTCGCTCAACACTACTTTTCACAGTAGATCCGGCTGGTGATGGTTGAAGTGCATACTGAGGTAGACAGAGAAATAAGAAAAAGGACTAACAGCTGATCAAATACTTCGTCATGAAGCGCATTTCTTTGTAAGTAGCGGGTGCAATAACAGAGAGCTGCGATAGCGCCGCCCACCCATAATTGTAGCCCTCAGATGCCACGTTTATAGCTGATCGCTCCATCTGAAATTGATATTACAGTGTAACATTTTAAAAAATCATACTTGCCTCATCCATTTGATCCCAAAGAGCCGGCCGCCGCCATCTTGATTGAAATCTCACATGGTCCGTGATGACGTTATCACGTCGTACGTCCCCGCGCATGGGATTTCGTGGGAGATCAAGATGGTGGCAGCTGGCTCTTCCCACTCAAAGGAATGAGGTCAGTATGATTTTTTATTTTATTGGTTTGCTGCCATTCCAGGAAAATCGATTTGCTACTTCTTGGCGTTCAATTCGCTCAACACTAGATATCATGATGGTCTGCCATTGATTATATTGCCTAACAATCCACCCACCTTAGTTTTTTTTGTGCAGAAAAATAAAAACCAGGGTTACTGTGATTGTATCGAAGGAGACGATTTAAAACGCAGTAGGATTGCGGTATATATGTTGATCGCCTTCGGTGATTATGTCATGCTTATTTGCGCAGGGCTTTGCTCGTAAACTGAGTCACATTGCACTTGGAGGGATTTATCTATTTTGGTTACTAAGTGTCCGTGAAAATTCTGTTCAGTTTTTTGCCAATTACTACATCTTGGTGTTTAGAGGCAGGAAAATGATGTCAGACATAATAGTAATTTATGTTATTGATGTTGTGTTCGTTTGCTCGGTCACATGCTCGTCTGTTAGGATCCCTTGGATATAGTCCAGGAAAGTAGTACAACGCACATGCCGATGAATGCCAAAACGATCCATTGTAGTTGGAATGATCTTAAAAAGGCAACGTTTCTGACCTGTAGGGCCTTTCTTCAAGCAGTGTCCAGGAGGAGCGGGAGCATAGTCACCAGTGATGATGCTCCTGCTTCTCCTGCACATGGCGGGACAGGTCTGAAAGGTTTGAAAGTCACCGGGGCTACAATAAATTTGCACCTAAATAGTGATTTATGTTCCGTTACGTGAGCATTCTGCATTGTTGGTTGTGGCAGTAACGAGACGAGCTCTGGCGACACTTGGTTTTATCTGCTTTGTAGCCATGAGCGCATGTCCTGGAGGCTTAGGATATTTTCGTAGATTACTGGGATGATGACGGCAGCAGGAGAGGAATATGTTGATCTCGTGGAAGGTATTGACCTGTTCATTCATGCGAAGACATACGGCAGCATGTGAAAACGTCATCAGTTGGGTAGGGGGTGCATCACCCTGTAGTTAATCCATATCATTGGCGAGATGGATACAGCAGCGGGAGGTCGGTGTGCTGATTTTGTGGTTTGCACTGACCTGTTCACGTGTGTTTGTTAGTAAGGTCAGCAAAGAGGTTTAGACATTTTTGATGGAACATTTGGTTAGTCTTTACTATCTGACCGAGGAGTACTGACCAACGAGACTGCTAATCATCATTATTGTTAATGGGAGATATGGAACCGGCTTTCAGTTATATACTACATCCCATTATTTTTAGAGGACCTTAAAGGGGTTGTCCAATTCTAAAAATGCCCCTCCTATAGATCATACTTACCCTGCTTTCCGGCACCCGCGTCACACTGGATCAGTGCACAGCCACCGCCGCATCTCCCCAGCACGCGACACCCGTGATGCAAGGGGGCTGGTCACTGTCAGGGCCTGCTATTGGCTGCATCCCCCGTGGATGTTTTGATCCACGCAACAGGGAGATGCAGCTGCGGCCATGCAGGGATCCGGAGTGACGCGAGTGCCGGGGTAAGTATGATCTATACGAGGGGCCGGGGCATTGTGGGGGACATTTATAGAATTGGATAACCCCTTTAAAGGGGAAGTCCCATGAAAAATATCCTACGTTTTTCAAACCAGCTGCTGGAACTTTAGTAATTGTATGTAGTTAAAAGTGTAGTATAGTCACTGAGTTATTCAATAAGATCTATATGTATAGCATCGCCTGCTCTTTGTTCTTATTTCTCTGTCCACTTCTGTAACAATCCTGAAGTGGTCGCACATGCTCAATTCCATCCTCCAGCTGCCACCAGTTGGATCTACTGTTAGAAGCTGAGACAGCTACAGGGAGAGAGCTGCAACAGGATACACCACCTGAGCTGTGATAGGGAGAGAGCTGCAGCAAAGGACACACCCTCAGCTGTGATTGGCAGAGAGCTGCAGCAAAGGACACACCCTCTAAGCTGTGATTGGGAGAGAGCTGCAGCAAAGAACACACCCTCTGAGCTTTGATGGGGAGAGAGCTGCAGCAAAGAACACACCCTCTGAGCTTTGATAGGGAGAGAGCTGCAGTAGAAAGGACACAACCCCTGAGCTGTCAGCTTGATATCAATCTAGCGGAGCAATGAATGGGGAGATCTCTGGATCCATGTGAGGCACAGGGCTGGTTCTAGCTTTGTTTGAAAGAGATTGTCATGTACTAGATAATGTCCGATGTTACTTTTTTACATCAATCATGAGATAAACCCTTTAAGACTCATTATATAAGTCTTCAATGTTAGTTATAAAGACGGAAGGAAAGTGTGTCACCATTTACAAAGGAAATGGCCAGAAATGACTGAAGGTTAAGGTGTATGAGGTCACAGGAACTTATTCAGAATGTAAACTAGCTGCACGGATGGGAAATATTTCACATTTTGGGTTGGTTACCTCTGTAACATATATAAAATAACATTACGGCCAGATCGTCATTCCACACGGTCTGTCTCTAAGCTATAAAATAGATTTATAGAGGTATTCATGGACATCAAAGAGGTAAACACATTTATACGCCGTTACTTCAGTGCTAACAAGCCGTCATGACAGGCATTGGTTATTTGCTCCAGACCCGTTTCACCAGGAGATGACCAGTTTCCAGACTGTTACCTTCTCAGATTACCATCTCCGAAGAGGAGATTCCCTCTGTTTATAGGGATAATAATTTCCCGGACATAAAACTGTATCCAGTAACCCTCAAGATTTTTTTATGGACATTGTGAAACATTTTTAAGTGTTGTCTGAGCAATTTTCAGGACTACAGATATGTTCTTCTTGACGTTCCTACTAGATTGGTTCTCATTTTGTAGGGGATGTGTTCTTGACCACTGTGGGCACCAGCTAAGTATAACTTTGGGTGGGTTTGGAGAGCAAGGGCATTATACTGGTCAGCATATTCCATACTCCTAAGCACGGCATGGTGGTAAGTTATAGGTTTATGGCTGAAACACACCTTTAAGAAGGTTTTCCTACCATCATTAGTGATGGCTTATCCTTAGGATCCATCATAATTTGGGGTAATCTTTGTGGCAGTTCAAATTGCACATCCATGGTTGAAATCTGAGGGTCAGCTTTGAATTTCTGCTTCAAAAATAGGCGTTGGATGGGAACTTACCCATTCTGACCATAAAGGACGTGTTGCTGGGTCCCACAATCCTTAGAAAGAGCTTATCGTGCAGCCCCCTTTACAGCGGTGGTCCCAGCCACTCATAGGTAAGGCTACTTTCACACTAGCGTTATTCTTTTCCGGCACTGAGTTCCGTCCTAGGGGCTCTATACCGGAAAATAACTGATCAGTTTTATCCTAATGCATTTTGAATGGAGAGCAATCCGTTCAGGGTACATCAGGATGTCTTCAGTTCAGTCTTTTTGTCATTTCAGGACGGAGAAAATATTGCAGCACGCTGCAGTTTTCTCTCCGGCCAAAAAGACTGAACACTTGCCGGAATGCCGGATCCGGCATTAATTTACATTGAAGTGTATTAATGCCGGATCCCTCATTAAGGGTTCTAGCAAAACAAATCCGGCATTCCGGTCTGTGAAAAAAAATTCAAAAATAATTTATACCGGATCAGTTTTTCCGAATGACACCTGAGAGACGGATCTGGCATTTCAATGCATTTGTCAGATGGATCCGCATCCGAATCCGTCTGACAAATGCCATCAGTTTGCATACGTTTTGCCGGATCTGCCTGCCGGAGTCCTCTGCCGCAAGTGTGAAAGTACCCTTAGACGCCCATCGATCAACATGCAACAACCTAATATAGATTTGCTATAAGATTCTAAGATGGGAGTAACCCTTTAATTTAGACGTAGATGGAAAGATTTAGCCATTTTAAGGTATATCCTTCCTGATTTCCACAACAGGACGCATGAAAAATATTTCCCATGGAAGATCATTCATGTTTTGGGAAATGTGCATTTGGATTAGCCAAAATGTAATATTTTTTTTGGACCGTTACAGCATTTGGCACTAATTATCAAGAAACGACGGATGAAGCAGATTTCCATCAGTTGGAACAAATTATTTTTGGCACCATCTACGTGATCACCATTACATCATTTGTGGCGCGTACACAAACCACCCCGTATATTTCTTTACTGTTTAGCATCATAGGCTCTCAGCTTGATTGCAGCATTGCTATGTGACCTGCGTACACACGGCTTGAGTAGTAGTAATGATGACAACTTTTATGAGTCCACTGACACTCATGACTCATCACTTGACATGAGCAAAAATAGTCTGCAGAAAAATACGGTAAATTACTATAAATCGCATTGATGTCATCAGTGCGTAAGCAGTTTCTACCTGACTTGAAAAATGTATTGATTTCTAGAAGGTTTAGGAATCTAGGACCCTCTAAAAATGACAGCCCTCTCAGCGTCACGTATGGACGCCAATGGTACGGTCACGTTGGAAGTATTGGATGTGCAGTACTCCGAGTTCCATTTTAACTAGACTAAAACTGGTAATTGGTCCCAATGTCCAAAAATGCCAACTCAGAGTAAGCCTTTCTGATGAGCGGAAGAAATTATACAAGGAAAATGTTGAACATTTTTGGAAAATCTCTGTAGTCGATTCAGATCTTTAGGACTCTCCAACTGTTCCTTGCTCTGGTTCATCAATATAATCATGTGGGTTGATTTAGGAAGGGTGGGGTAAGTGGCAGGATTATCTAGAGTATGACCAGCTACCCTGGTCATACTACCCTGTTAGAAACTGGACAGCTATTACATGGTGATATAGGACCTTCCAGTAATGTGGCATTAACTCACAACTTAGGCTACTTTCACACTCGCGTTTTGTGCGAATGCGTCATGCAAGCAGCGTTTTGGTGTCCGCCTCCAAAGCGGAATGGAGACTGAACTGATGCATTCTGAGCAGATCCTTTTCCATTTAGAATGCATTAGAATGCAAACTGATCCGTTTTGGACCGCTTCTGAGAGCCCTGAACGGATCCCCCAAAAGGAAAGCCAAAACGCGAGTGTGAAAGTAGACTTACTCCTCCTCGTTTAAACAAATTTTTGTCTGGTCAAGGCCACATGTTACTGTCGATACGAGGTAGATGAGACTCAAAATCTCATTTGGTCAAGACCTCATGTTACTGTAGATATGAGGTAGATTGGATTCAAAATTTCATCTGGTCAAGACCTCATGTTTCTGTAGATATGAGGTAGATTGGATTCAAAATTTCATCTGGTCAAGACCTCATGTTTCTGTAGATATGCGGTCAAGTGGAGTGAAACTGAGACTGTCACAGTCCCTCAGGTGACTGGTGTCAGGAGAGATTGGCTGAGCGTGGAGGAATCTAACAGCCTCCTTGATTTCTCTTGATTCCGTGTTGATAGGGTTAATGACAACTTCCCTTTTCTCAGCTGTTGCTCAGTGGTCATCACTTCTACCCTTTATAGTCTGACCCCACCCTTCTGACTATGAGGTAGATAGCTTCATTAGGGTTTGGCTGAGCTGGTGTGAGGTCGTCTCTGGTGTTCCTGTTCGTCCATCTGTACAGAAGTTAAGTGTCGCGTTTGTTTGTGTTTGTTATATTCCCTGTTGTTGTATCTGGGCCTGAGACAAAGACTTACATTTGTCCATCTGGGGAGGAATGGGTTGTCTCTGGTCCTTACCTTATTCCAGGGCCTTATAGGGAAATCAGGGCCTAGGTATGAATATTCCTACCTTCAAGGTCTATTCATATTGATAGGTAGTCAGGGCCCGGATTAGGGTTGTCTAGGAGGTGACTTGTTTCTTCCCTAGTTTCCAGGCCCAGTTACTGTTCCCCTTCCCTCCTGTGTTCAGTGTGGAGTTTCCCTCCCACACTGATCGTGACAGAGACAGAGCCGGACACCTCCATCAATTTTTGACTGGAACAATATACAATGTGATGTCCTATTGCTATATAGTGTATAGCAGCCGGTCAACCAATGCTGTACATTAGTGATTAGCTCTGAGCTTGGCTACATTGGTGCATGTGTATATAGGTTCAGTAGATGGGACAAAATGTTGTCTGGTCAAGACCTCATGTTGCTGTAGATGCGAGGTAGATTAGACTCAAAAGGTCATCTGGTCAAGACCTCATGTTACTGTAGATATGAGGTCACGTGGAGAGAAACTGCAACTGAGCTGGACAGCGCCATCAGTTTTCGACTGGAGCAGTATACAGTGTGTATAGGTCAACCAATGCTGTACACTAGTGAATAGCTGTGGGCCTGGCTACATGGGTGCATGTATATATGTAATGGCATGAATTATTTTCTTCTCTTAATGCCAGAACTGCTACGTGATAGAGATCCATGTGACAACTATGTTCTTTTACCTACCCGGAGGAAATCCATCAGACTGAGGAATTTCAGGCATCTATAGGTCTGTGTGGACATGTTACAGCTTTGGAAGGGATTTCCTTTGCGGCATCGTGTATAGTCAGGCATGTTTTGCTGTTTTTAAGTGCATTTCAAACACTTGTTGATTTTTGATGCTTTTGTCATTAGAGCTTTTTCTTTCATCTCAACTTAACAGACAAATAAAAGAAGAGCTTATCGGCGTCATGTGCAGTTCTAGGAAGGAGCTGTGGCTCAGGACTTGATCTTTGGCAGTTCTGCAAATATCCCTCATTGTGCTGTGCTTTTGTTTTTGTGGTTAATTTACAACAGGATTAGGGTGGTCATACATATTAGATAGAAGTAGGTTGATGAATCGAATGATTGTCTGATGAACCTTAGGACCACAATCAACAAACTTTGTAAGTTCCCAGACAAACCCTTTAAGAAAATGTGAGAGGTCAGCTTGAAGTTATTCCATGCTTGATGTAAAAAAATGAAAATCAGACATCATATAGTACATGACACTCTCTAACAAAGTTAGAACCAGCCCTGTACCTCACATGGATCCAGAGATCTCCTCATTCATTGCTCTGCTAGATTTTTTTTTCCAGCCGGCAGCTCAGGGGAGTGTCCTTTCTTCTGCAGCTTTCTCTATCACAGCTCAGGGGATGTGTCCTTTCTTCTGCAGCTCTCTCCCTATCACAGCTCAGGGGATGTGTCCTTTCTTCTGCAGCTCTCTCCCTATCACAGCTCAGGGGATGTGTCCTTTCTTCTGCAGCTCTCTCCCTATCACAGCTCAGGGGATGTGTCCTTTCTTCTGCAGCTCTCTCCCTACCACAGCTCGGGGGTCGTGTCATTTCTCAGGTGGTGTTGCTATCACAGCTCTTGAGGTGTGTTCTTTCTGCTGCAGCTCTCTCTATCACAGCTCAGGGGGCATGTTCTTTCTGCTGCTGCTCTCTCCCTGTAACTGTCACAGTTTCTAACAGTAGATTTGGCTTGTGGCAGTTGAAGGCTAGAACTGAGCATGCTCGTCCACTTCATCAAGGTGGGACATGGATGAAGAAAGATCAAACAGCAGGTGGCGCTGTAACTCAGTCGCTATACAAAATTTTTAATTGCATGCAATTACAACAGTGTTCAGATCCAGATTAAATTTTTTTTTAATGTTTTTCGTGGGACAACCCTTTTAGGGGATTTGTGGGTCTTTTTGTTTTATTTAGTGGGGGGGTTAAAGATTTTTTAAAGCAACAGCAAGGTGTCACAACGGACGTGCACTCAGTATAAAAGATAACACACCAACCAGGCTCTGGACGAGAGACAGGGGAAGGGTCACCTCCTAGTTTATCCCTGACCTCTTTCCCTGCACTGCTCAGCCCACAGGCAGACCTTGAAGGTAGATGTGCTGTGTCCTCCAGCCTGGACTGACACAACCCTGAACTCCCTAAGATTGTAAAGTGGGGACATAGGAGCAGCCTGCTCGCACAGAACCTGGATGGGATAGATGACACAAACAACCAAACTAGAAATGACACTTATCTTCTGAGAGCAGGAACTGACAGCCAACCTTCCCTCCAAACTTCCCAGACCAAATGATCAGTATAATCCGCTCAGAGCACTTAGCTGGAGATCATTTAAACTAATGACTCCACCCAGTGCACCTGATGAGAGGCGGATCCAGCACGGCACCAAAACAAATACTAAACTCGTGCTGC
Source organism: Bufo bufo (assembly GCF_905171765.1). Lineage (NCBI taxonomy): Eukaryota > Metazoa > Chordata > Amphibia > Anura > Bufonidae > Bufo > Bufo bufo. The sequence continues at coordinate 785,779,369 of NC_053390.1, read as the reverse complement.
TATCCTGGCCGACCTCCGCACATCGTCAGAGTGGGGCATGACACAAGGGCCATAGTTCAAGCTTATGCTTCCCTAGGCACTGTAGCTGAATACATCCCCATTAAAGACACATTTATACCCGTCAATTATAGGCATATGTATTGTCCATGTTGGCCATTGACACTGACAAGTGATCTTTTTAGAACATTCCTTCATGGAAATACTGTGGAAATTTACTTATTTTGATATTTAGACAACATACCATAAACTTGGACTAGAAAATGCACAAAATTTATCACATTGGCTCGTGAGCGTCTTTAGACACTTTTGCCTAGCTTTACGTTGCCTATTAGTTGGCTTACTTTGCACCAAATCTTTTTGTCATTTTGGCACACATTGTTGAATCTTAAGCCCTGCCCCTGTTCCAACAAGTCCTGTCTCTTTCCCGCTAGGCCACAATTCCTTGTCTAGCAAGATTCAAGTGACACTTTTCTCTGTTATTTCTTTTTTACTCGTTTTTCGTTACTGCAGGGTGGCGCCTTTTTTTCTTTCTCATATACTTATTTCATCAACAGGAGGACCTCACGTCCCTGATCAAAGGCTGGTAGTGCAGCTCCGCCTGCCCTCTGCGCACATAATATGTTTTTTATGAACTGTTGACCTACTTGTACCAAACACCTGCGTCCAACGTGAAAACCTACAAGACGTGAGGATATATTTATTACCCATGAGCTCAGATAATTACACGCAAAGCTTCCTGTTTAATACACAGCGAGGAAAGTCATTAAACAGGAATGTGCTGTAAGCATTCTTCATTGTACTCCGCCTTTTAGTCACTGGACGGTTCAGAGGTTGTATATTGGGTTATTATATATTTGGTTATGTTTTTAGATTCTTTTTAGGCTGTATTCAGATGGCCGTATGTTTTATTGTTTGCGGTTTGTCCGCAAACCATGGCCAATAAATTTCACACTGGAAGCTTTTAGCCCCATGGTTGCAGTCAATGGAAATCTTAGACTGCACCATCGCTTAGCTTATTCTGATCCGAGTATGGAATCGGAATAGGATACATTACGTTTTTATTTTTTTATTTTACAAGGACCCACGATCTGCATAAACAAGCTGTTGTGTGAATGCCCCCCGTTGATTATAATGGGTTCGTTGTGCTGTCTGAATCTAGTCCGTGCAGACTTGAACAGCGCACAGATTGCAGCACCACCTGTGTGAATGCAGCCTAGGGCTCTTGCACATTTTTTTTTCTTTTTTCCGCATCCGATCCACATTTATTTGCGGATTGGGAAGCAGACCCATTCACTTCAACGGGGCCGTAAAAGAGGCGAACAGCACGCGGTGTGCTGTCCACATCCGTATGTCTGCAGAAAGTTAGAACATGTCCTGTTCTTATCCATATTATGGACAAGGAAAGGACAGTTCTATTAGGGGCACAAGGCCGATATCCGTGCCGGGGGTTCATCCTGTCTTAGGGGCCCTTTCTACTAATTATGCTTTAAAAATGTACTTCTTAGGGTACGGGCACACAGTCAGGTTTTCTGACGCAGTTTTGGAAGCCAAAACCAAGAGTGAATTTAAAAAAAGAGCAGATGTTGTCTCTGTCCTTTATACCTGCTCTCCTTTTATGATCTGCTCCTAATTTTGACTTCCAAAACTGCATCGGGAAACTTGACCATGTTGGGGTGCCCTTACTGTGCAAGAGTTTAGTCCTGTTGATTCCAGCTCAAAGACATTTTCCCAAACTATTGTATGTTCAGCCTGAGCTGCTACTTTTTTCAGGCTAGGCCTGTTTTTTTTTTTCCTCCTTTATTTTGTGTGAAGCTATGTATTTCCTTTTTTGTCCAAACTTCTGCAGTTTTGATTTCTTCACTAATGCCCAAATATAAACCAGAGTTTGTTCCCTGCACCTTGCACTGTGCTCATCCATCTCCCCTGACACTGACCGCGCCCTACGTCTGGAATGTGCTCCCACTGAAGATGTACTAGGCCAGCTCCATCCCACCTCCCCCAAATCCTGGACCTGGAAAATAAATGTTGTACGCTGACATCTTAATAGTTTTTTGTTGAGTGTGTGTTTTACTATTAGATCTGGCTGTAAAATGACCCTTCTTATAAAATAAATGTCATGGCTGAAACTACACGAAGGATGGTTGATATAGTCCATGTGTTCTAAAAATATATATATATATCATACACTATGAGAAAATTAAAAGAAAAACACCTGAAAAACTTATTATGATTGAGATTGACAAAAGTATAAACTGACAGTGGTGCTTGGTCCATGATCACACAACTGTAGGATGCTGTGTGTAGGAGATCCAGTCACAGATTTTCTCGATTGGGGGGGGGGGGGGATCTGGTGATCTAGCTGGCCAAGGGAGCTGCTGGATACCCTAAAGAGCATGTTGTGTAGTGCGGGCAGTGTGTGGGCAGCATAATCTTGTTTAAACACCACGTCTCCTAACGGAGTCAAAAAAAGGCAGTAGGACTGGTTTCATGATGTACTGGACATACCGAAGGTTGGTCAATGTTCCTTCTATGAATACCAGGTGGAAACCGCCATGGAAGCTAACGGCGCCCCACACTATGACACCTGGTATCGTTCCTGTGTGTCTCTGAGCTATACAAGATGGCAGTAGATGCTCTCCAGCCTTACTGCAAACTGTGATGCAGCCATCATTAGTACCAAGAAGGAACCTGCTTCCATCACTGAACACTACTGTTTTCCATTGATGACCGCATCAGAGTGTATTAAATTTTGATTTTCAGATTCCCTAATGAGCTTACTAGTCAGGTCTCTATCTCCCCACCAGAGGTGACCTTGTTAGAGGTTTCTGTCCTTGCAGAGACCAGTACGATAGTCAAGAATCTTCTCATTTGTCCAGAAACAATGCCTGGTGTTGTGGCTCAGCTCCATTCACTGGAATTGGGGATGTTTTGCAAAACCAGGCATACAAAACATGGCACTGTTTTTTTGGAAAAATTGCACCCTTTTAGCTGGTACTAAATACCCACAAAAAGGTGAAAACTTATAGTAGAATTTAGAACTAAGGAAGGAGAAGTGTATTTCTACAAAACTAGACCATTGGTAATCTGATTGAGCTGTATGGCAACTCGCGTAGCAGCCATAATAATGTGTCCATTTTGTATTTTTGTCACTCAATTTTTTGAGGAATAGATGAGCAATGTCTACAAAGCATTACCAACTGCTTGACAGAGGAGGAAAACCAAAGGCTAGGATGCAGCTGATGGGGGCATGTGCCCAGGGGACCCATAAAGAGCCATAATGTCTTAGCCTGGGTATTTGGATATAGGGCTAGGGCAGCAAACTGAACTTTTGCCCCTGGGGAATGAAAATATAGCATCGAATTACCGTCCACTGTTAGTTTTCCGTTTTTGGAGGATATGTGTTTAATGTAAAATGTCGACGTGTAAATTCATTTGGTGTCTGGGTCTTTTTTTGTATCTTTATGTTTATTGAAAGTATTTTTTATGACGTCCTTTCATGTTGATAATTTTTTGGATTTTCCTATTCACTTCTTTGCCTTTTGAGAGACTCTGATTTCTGTCTTTGAATTTTTTTTTTTATAGAGTACGGTAATTCACGAAAGGAATTTGTTGCAAGAGCGCCTTGGCGTTGGATCAGAGGTTTATTTTCGGCTTATCTGCTTAGTATTTTCAGGCAGCTGCTCATTCATAACTTTTCATATTTTATGCACAATTAATTTGACGGGTTTACAATACATGTCTGTGATAAAAATAGATTGTACCTATCTGTAAGAGAAAAATGAGGTACTAGCTTTGTAAGCAGTGTGGATGGGCATATTCTTCTTTACTGTACCTGGCCCAACCCTCAAAAAGAGAAACATTTTTTGGATCCAGCTAGTTGACAGGTCTTGCAATGTGCCCATTGGTCCAGCACTATGCCCGATTTGAGCCTATAGAGCGCTGGAAGCAGGGGCGTAGCTAAAGGCTCATGGGCCCTGGTACAAGAGCTCCGCTTGGGCCCCCCTTCCCTGAAGTGCTTTGTGGCCAGGGGCAGGGAAGCACATTGCCTTCGTTGAAACAGCACCCCCTGCTCATGCCAAATTCTTGACCTAACCTCTTCCCTCCAGCCAGAGGTGTAAAGTGACCAGCATGCACTTTCTATAATACCGGTGTCTTCTTATGCGGCACAAGGGTCTTTGGGCCACCTCAGGATCCTGAGCCCGGTAGCGACTGCTACCTCTGCACCCCCTATAGCTATGCCCGTGGCTGGAGGGATGCTGGGTTCAATGCATCTAGCTTCTGGCATCAGGTGTTCCCATACAGGGTGGCCACAGATCACCAAAGATATGTGATCGTAACCTTACTGGGTTTTCCCACTGTTGAGTATCCAGCAGCTGGAGACCCCTCGGATGTCCAGGTGGAAAGTGGAAATGTGGCCGCATATATGGATTAGGACCTTTCTCTCAAGATCTTCTAGGCCCACAGATTTTCTAGTAAAGACAGTAAAGGTTTATCTACTATCCACAGTATGGGGGATAGGTATCTTATTGGTGGGGGTCCAGCCGCTGATCCTCCTATCAATCACTAGAAAGGGGGTCCGTCTTGAATGAAGCGGCAGGCATGTATGTGTGTCCGATGCCCCATTCAACTGTATATGACTGCCAGGGATAGCCGAGTCTGCCACTTCATTCAAACATGCACCCCTGATGTCATGATCGTAGGGGCCCCCTCGCCAATCAGACCCTTATCTTGTGCATAGGGGATACGTTGTTGTCATTGGAAAACCCAAGTAAAAAACTGATACACTGTGTTATACCTTCTGTAGTACCAGGGCTTAGGGGTGGAGCCTTAATGTTCTTGTGTCATGCTCCACCCCCTCAAACCCTGCACTAGGCATAACCAAGTTTAGAGTGTTCCTTCAAATACATGGCCCAGAGCACTTGTTTTTGATATCGGTGGAGGTACCAGCTGCATACAGTTAATTGCTTAGTAACTCAAGCCACGCTTTGACATGGTGAAGTTTACCATACTTTACTGTGTAATTAAATGTATCTACATAGTTAAAAGTGTTGTGAAAGGAGTTGTCAGATCTAAAAAAATAATAATATGCAGGGGAAACAAAAATTTATACTCATCCTCTTGGACCTCCTCCATTCCAGAGCTGCTCCTAACTGTCTCGTGTGGTATACCACTGAGGCTAGTGTTTGGCGGTCTACAGGGAAGTCATTGCTGCAGCCAAAACACTACATTATTGGCTACAGAGGTGCGGAGGATAGAGGCGGTGGCGCTTGAACGGAGGGGGTTCAGAAGCGGGAGTATATAATGACCCTACCGTTTTTTCTTTTTTTTTTTTTCAATAACTTGGACAACCCCTTTAAACCATTTTCACAGCATGCATCGGTGACCACCCCATTCCCTCCTTGACCCTGCAGGCCCAGACGCAGCATCCTATATCTTGGCCTCCTTGACCTCTTTGAAGAAGGAACCGTTCCGGTTTCGATGCATCATTCATATGTGTAAGATCTGTGTTTTTCTCCACAGGGGTGCGGAGCTGTTGCTCTCAGAACTGGAATATTCCCTCTATGAAATTGCTTCATGCCCCATAAATCAAGGCCGTAAAATCTGAGCAACGCGTGTTTACTAATTTTACTATTTTCTACTGCAGGGATTTCTCGTTTCACAACTATGGCTTACCTATTGCTCGGTTTACTGTAAGTGCGATGCATAAAGATTTTGTGTAGTATTCTGTGATTACCTTCCTGTGAAGCTGAGCGGTTCATGCCGCTTTGTTTGCTTTCAGTGGGATTAAAAGATTTTCTTTTATTACCGTGGATCTTACTCTCGTTAACAGATTTAAAGCTTTGGCCCTTAATTTATGACTTTGTGAACCGTTTTCCAGCTAATTGTCCTATTAGGAATCTCCTGATCCCTTACACCGAGGAAGTGTGCCTTCTTTGAGGAGCTTTTAAAGGGACGCTTTGATGGAACCTGGTGTTTTTAATTTTAATTATTCATTAGGCCGGCCATAGACGAGATATCGGTGGGCCGACGGCTATAACTCCCAATGCCCTCGTGCACCTGCCTGCTCAGCTCAGCCGTATGTGTTCTCAACAGGAAGAGGGGCAGGTAGGTTTCATCTGCCCGATCATTTCGTTCTCAGGGAGATAAGCCGCTTTCAGACTCTGGCAGTGGCTTATCTCCCTGAGGACTAAAAGATTGGGCAGATGAAATCCAGCATGCCCCATCCTTGTCTTTCCTGACAATGATGGTCAGCTGGTAGTGCCAAATTGGCCGACATACAGTACAGACCAAAAGTTTGGACACACCTTCTCATTCAAAGAGTTTTCTTTATTTTCATGACTATGAAGGCATCAAAACTATGAATTAACACATGTGGAATTATATACATAACAAACAAGTGTGAAACAACTGAAAATATGTCATATTCTAGGTTCTTCAAAGTAGCCACCTTTTGCTTTGATTACTGCTTTGCACACTCTTGGCATTCTCTTGATGAGCTTCGAGAGGTAGTTCCCTGAAATGGTCTTCCAACAGTCTTGAAGGAGTTCCCAGAGATGCTTAGCACTTGTTGGCCCTTTTGCCTTCACTCTGCGGTCCAGCTCACCCCAAACCATCTCGATTGGGTTCAGGTCCGGTGACTGTGGAGGCCAGGTCATCTGGCGCAGCACCCCATCACTCTCCTTCATGGTCAAATAGCCCTTACTTTCAAAGTTTTCCCAATTTTTCGGCTGACTGACTGACCTTCATTTCTTAAAGTAATGATGGCCACTCGTTTTTCTTTACTTAGCTGCTTTTTTTTTGGCATAATACAAATTCTAACAGTCTATTCAGTAGGACTATCAGCTGTGTATCCACCTGACTTCTCCTCAACGCCACTGATGGTCCCAACCCCATTTATAAGGCAAGAAGTCCCACTTATTAAACCTGACAGGGCACACCTGTGAAGTGAAAACCATTTCAGGGGACTACCTCTTGAAGCTCATCAAGAGAATGCCAAGAGTGTGCAAAGCAGTAATCAAAGCAAAAGGTGGCTACTTTGAAGAACCTAGAATATGACATATTTTCAGTTGTTTCACACTTGTTTATGTATATAATTCCACATGTGTTAATTCATAGCCTTCATAGTCAAGAAAATAAAGAAAACTCTTTGAATGAGAAGGTGTGTCCAAACTTTTGGTCTGTACTGTACATCTAATGTACATTGACAGCTTTACAGAGTCCATGAACTTCAACAAGTTCCGAATTTGTTTGGCAGTTTCTGAATTCTGCTCATCCTCCAAAAAGAAGGTCCTGTGGGTGGGACAAGATGTAGGTGAAGTAGGCTGCTGCCAAAGGCACCTTTTAAGGGGGCACCATTTATGGATATAAAAAAAAAATCTAACTTTTCTTTTCTTTTTACAAACAATTCTGTAATTTTTTTAGAGGGTCTCTTTAGTGCAGTTAAAGAAGACCTGTCCCCTCTCCTGACATATTGTGACTGTATTACTTCTCCTAGATGTTATGAATGAATTACTAGCAACTTGCAATGAAGGTCCAGATGGGTGATACCAGTTGGGGTTGTGTCCCTGCACAAACTGACACTGGCAGCACCGAATGGATAGTGTCAGACTGTGCAGGGACACAACCTCAACTAGTAACACCTATCTGGACCTTCATTGCAAACTGATAGTAATTCATGCATGACTTCTAGCAGGAATAATAAAGGAATGGCACAATATAGTCATGATAACAGATGCTCTAGAATTGTTATTACAAGGGGGTTACTGAAACAGGTCTGTCAAGAGAGGTGACAGGTCCTCTTTAAGTGTATAGTTGTCCATAAGTCAACTGCTGAACTTTTAGTACCATGGATGGTATCATTGACCCTTTTCTTGGCACCAGGCCAACTAGTACTGCCCGCGATCTGAGCCACCTAAGTCCCCTACTATATGGCAGAAGCAGACATGTTCAACTATGTGTGTTCCCAATCTGTTTTTAATCAACTTTATGCCTGATTTTCTGATATATAGAATTTAATAGGGTTGTTCGGGGCTCTAGATATTGATGACCCCCATTCATGATATCACCTCTGTGGGAATGATGGAAATAGTGCTGTACTAGGTTATTCCCTATCCCATCAGTCCCAAGAGTTTGACTGGAGTGGGAGCATGCGTGCCCGACCACTGTTCCAGTCAAACTAGGGACACACGACTCCCGTTCTTTGATTGCTGAGTTTCCCAGCAGTGCAATCAGGCACACAGCACTCATCACAGTGTTTGTGAGAAAACCCCCTTTGAGATAACTCTTGGGCGACAGCAGAAACTACCAACCTAGCCATGTGTGCATAGTATTCAATTGACATAGGCATAATAAGCATCTCCTGCGGGAAAGTCCACATGCCCGATCCTTCTTTGCTCTAACATCTACTGTCAAGTGGCCCCCGATGCACATTAGTTTGGCAGCTGGTCCTGAAGAAAAAATCTCATGGATGAAATTATATGTTACCATTCATAGTACTTACATTTTTCAATGAGGCTGTTAAGGTGGAGATGCCAAGAGAGAGACCTCCTGGTGAACATGGTTGACCGTGAGGGCTCGGAGTCTACTTCATTTGTGAAGATCCCATCTGGTATAATATTCTGGTTGTGATTTTCTTCAAATACCATGATTAAAGAGGTTTTCCAAGATATTTTAACTGATGGGTGGGGGGTCCCGATCAGTTGTTTGAGAAGGCACTGGTATGGCACGTTCATTGGTCAAATGGCCTAGGTGCAGCTCAGCTCCATACAAGTGAATGGTGCTGAGCTGCTATACCAAGCATAGCCCCATAGAAGTGAATGGTGAGCTGAGAGAATTGGGCGCTTCTGCCTTCTCAAAAAGTTGATTGGGGGTTCCAGGTGTCGGACCCCTACCAAACAGATACTGATGACCTATCCAGAGGATAAGTCATTAGTAAATATATCTCAGAAAACCCTTTTAAGCTGTCTGCCGAACACTCATCGCTGAATGCTATCTCTCACAACCTCGCCCCCCTCCCGTACATCTGCCCACTCAGGGGAGAAATCTTCTACCAGAGTCCTCTGGGGGCAGCTTATCTCCCGAGGAAAAAAAAGGATCGAACATGTTAAAATCCAATGGCCCAATCCTCATCTCCCTCTACATCTTGTGCTGTGGATTATATCATATGTTAATACCTCCAATGATGTTTAATGCAATGTAACTACATGGAAACCCAAAGGTTACTTTTTCCACTGATGAAATTTGTGCTACTTAACGACTGACAGTTCCCAGACTCACAGGTTTAACCTCAAAACCATTAAAAAGCTCATTTGGATAGGGTGGAGCCCTCTTACTTTATGCACTTACTTACTGAGGTTGCTTACTCAATTTCTGAGTGCAGGAAACGGATATTTGTGCCGAAAATGGAGCTTTTTGCAAGGTGCTCAGTAGGACCACAATGCCGCTCATAAAATGTATATTTTTGAGAATATGAGTCGGCAGTGTGCCATGTCTCTGCATGGTGTTTTGTGATAACATACCCTAAAGCCGCCCATGCACTGAAGATAGTTTGACCAACAACTATACCTCCAGGCTGCATGTTTTTTTAAATGGGGGGAGAGTTGTAAGATACCCCTGACTCCTCTGAAAATAGGATTGGGCATGTTAAAATCCATTGCTTATTTCCCCAAATATATGCTGACGGAATAGAGTTGGTAGGAATTCAGAAGGTTTAACTGATGTTTTTTTTGTTCAGTTTCAGTTTATTGTATTCATACAGATATGACATGGTGAGAAAAAGCAGTTGTGAGTAATAATAATTATCTTTTATGTGATCTGATCTTAATCTCTTTTGAACTGTTATGACATAAAGTGAACAAAACCGCTCAATCAAACATAATTAGGTAAACTCATGTTGTAATAAAATCTAAAAGTTCTCCGAGCTGGATTGTGAGATAGATCATCAAGTAAAATGCATATTTTGGGGGTACCGCTATGGGTACCTACGAGGGTCAGTATGGCAAAAACAGTCAAGATATATGTTGTGGCCATTCTTTTTTTGACCAGGGGACTTGCCATCCTCAGAATGTACCTTGGTTGAAATAATTAATACAAGCCCCACCATGTCTAACTGAGCAGTGCTGCTGGTGTTGTACATGTGTGTGTATCTGTGGGAGGAACCGGGTGCATTCTGCATCTCCTTTAAACCACAGGTTTTTATATATACTGTATTCTGCTTGCTGTTTCTGTCACTGTGTGTGTTTTTTTTTTTTTTTTTTTCATTTGTGTGACACCACTCCTAACGTCTGTTTTTGTCTTAGTTCCTTTTTTTTCATTTTGATCTTTATCCCACACACCCTGGTAGCTTTCACTTTCAAAAATAAAACCAAAAAGGCCAATTACACAATAGTTTAGCAGTTTTCTTATCTTTGGTGTCACATGAAGTCTTAAGGTGAGCTGAAAAAACATTGAGTTTTCTAAACCTTTACAAAAAAATCTTAAAGTGACAGAGAACTTGCATGACTTAACACCCCCATACACATTAGTGTATTGTCGGTTGAACCTGCCGAGAATGCCAGTTTTGGAGAGTCTAATGTGTATGAGGAGATGCCAGCTCTCCTCCGACATCATGTAAAGGATTGGTCAAGGTGAACCTTTTTGTCCAATCCTTTTGTTCTCCCAGGAGATAAGCCACCGCCAGAAGTGCTTTCTCCCCACTCAGCATTAAAGGGGTACTCCAAAAGTATAAAATGTCCCCTCATGTGTCAGGCACCCCACATGGAATATACTTACCCCTGTCACCGCTCCCGGTCCCTGCACCGCTGCTGCTGTTTCTCCCTGCATACGGATGAAAACATCCGTTGTCGGGGGAAGCAGCCAATGGCAGGCAGGGACGGGGACGAGCCTATGTGGCGTCACCGGCGATGCTAGGGAGGCTCGTCTCCATTGGCTGCTCCTCCCCAACACCGGATGTTTTCATCCGTGTGCAGGGAAAAGCAGCAGCGGCGGTGTGGGGACCGAGGTAAGTATATTCCATGTGGGGTGCCCGGCACATGAGGGGACATTTTATACTCTTGGAGAACCCCTTTAAATAAGCGAGAGAAAGTCAGAAGATATAACTGTTGGCTGAACGATCGTCTGACATCTATTGAACGTGTATGGCCACCCTAAGGGCTGATTGGCCTGAAAAACCTGGTTCATGTGTTGGCCACATCTCCAAGGCTGACCACGACTCCCCTGACCTGAACTGACTTCATATGTGATCACAGATCTTTTGTACTGTGCTCACATCATGCTGTAAGCACCGTACAGTAGATCTGCGCTCATGAACTGACTATCATAAAACACTATGATGCAATCAGTTGAGGTCAGGGGTGCCATGGTCAGCTGAGAGATGGGGGTCAATCACAGTCGTGTGAATCAGCCTTTAGGACCCATTTTGATGAGAAATTTATTGGGCCAATTAATAATTGGCTCAATGTAAATGCGCCGGCGATCATCTGACAGACGAACCAATGCTCGTTGCGGGTGATCAGATTATTTATGAAGCACAAAAAAAATCATCATTTGTGTGCAGCACATTGGCCTATGTAAACAGGCTTTGTACAAAATGGAGCTGTAGTATGGACATGTGCCTTAAATGCATAGTGCCAGTCAAGGCTTTGAGGTGGACTAAGCTGGTGGCTATGTATTTACAGAAGTTATCCCCAGTAACCACGATGGAGCTAGACAATAAGGTCACATATAAGGTTGATTCTTTTTGGGTCGAGTCAAATGATGTCTCTGATTATGATAAACAACTGGTTCCTCAAGTCTACAGTCTTTTGATCGTCTTGGATTACTTAGCTCTCTTCAGCTCCTAGTCAAACTGTCTCTAGGCTGAGGGCAGTGAAGGATCGAGGAGGCTCGGCAGTGTTCACACCACACTTTTGGTATGCAGTTTAATTCCTATGAGCCACACCATAGATGCCCATCTGTAGACTGCATTGTTTCAGGGTTCTTGTCCTTCATCAGTACTGAGCAGGCTACCGGTTAAAGGCGGAGAACCTTTACCTTTCCACCAATAAGTAGAACCAACCAAAGTTCTGCAAATTAATTGGCAACATTCTGCTGTTTTCAACATAAAATCTCAAAATGTCAAGTTTGAAACCAAATATGTGAGTTTCCAGAGAAAATAGAGATATTTGAAATTGTCAGCCCTTGATGGTCATTGTGTAGATGTTTTTGATAATAGGGTCCAGCTGTTCAGCATCACACATCATGTTGCAAGAGAGCAGCACGTGGCCAGTCTCTTTCATTTCCGTGCACATACCCGGCTAGAACTTCTAGAAATAAGGGCAGACAGTATAGGGAATGTTCTAATTTGCTTAATTAGTGACTTGTTGTCTGGCCCTCCAGGCTGACATGCTATCCTATTGAAACAGTTAACCGCTGACAGTTTGGCCATCCAAATGACATAAACTCGTGTAATGAGCGCCTCTAGTGAAAGTCCACATCGGGGTCTGCTGGGCGAACTTGGAGCTAGAAAAGGAAATGACTAATATAAACCTAGCTTCCTTGAACTCCCTTTTTGTCATTATCTTGTTTCAACTACTGTTACGTTGGGCGTCCAAGTTTGGGTGTTTTTGTCTTTTTCTTTGTTTATTTTCCCATCCCTTTTTTTTTTTTTATATTCTCGCCTCTGGGACCTTCTCCTTTCTCAAGAACGGAGCCCGCACTGCACGTGCGCAAGGTCCTCTCTATTCACAGCTATTGGACTTCCAATAGCAATTTTTGGAAGTTCCATAGCAGTGAATAGAGAAACCTTTTGTTTGCAATAAAACCAGTAGGCGTTCCACCTCTGATCAGTTCATACCTGTTCTGATCTGGTTTTCAGAGTCTATGTCGGGAAACGCTATTGATGTAAGTGTTGAACTTGTCGACTACGCCACATTTTTTACAGTACAAGTCTATGAGTGATATTTATGCATCTGTATGGTTTACTATTATATATTTCATGGCCAGATGTTTGGTGTTTACATCAGGAGCATTTCTCGACCTACATGCTCAGAATATTTAAAATGAGATGTGAACAAAGGCTAACATAAGGTCACTGCCTCCCACAAGGCCCTCATATTCTTCTTTTCCTGTTGTGACTATTTTTATAGTATCTTTAGTTACAGCCAGGGTCTTCTATTCCAACCCAGTCTCTTAGGCAGAGGTCAGGAGGGAGTAGACAAGGTGTGATATCACCTATTGTCAATAGCTGGTCCTGTGTTAACTATATACAGAGGTGATATCTGTTAAATCCTGCCTGTAATGATAAGCAGATAACTGCAGTAAAGTGATCTATACAGACTGCGAAGCGGCACCTTTTATTAGGCTGAATGGCCAGTGTGAAAACTGCACGATATTGTTTCTTTTTTAATATAGATGTTCTATTTTATTTTTTATGTTGACATCACCAAAAATTTGTATGTTTAACATAAAAATGTGATTTAAACAATAGGTCATTTTCTGATGACACGTTCCCTTTGTACAAAATCTGCAATATTTTCCAGTTATCCTGGAAGTGGTTGTATGCCTGTAGCCGATTCATTTCAAGGAATTTGCAGAATTGCACACAATAATTTCTCGTAAACAGAGTCCATTTTTATGTATAATGAGATAAAGGATGGAATTTGTGTTTCCATACACAGGAATATTGGTGGTTATTATAAAATACCAATGCCTTCTGTGGTCTGGTTTTATTGGGTGTGTTTCAGCTTAAGATACAAAGTTTACTCATCTTGTTTTATGGGAGAGCAATAAAGCCCAATTATAGTTGAAAGTTCTGTTGGTTTTTGTAAAGCCGGGCCATTAAGTCCTCCTGACCAGGCTCGTTTTCGCATTTTACTGGTGTGTCACTTTCAATGTGAATTATCTTCTGCGTACTTCTGCCCGGCAAAATACTCGATTTTATTCTGGATTTATCAATTAATTTTTGTTCCGTAATTAAGAAAATAAGTTGCAGCGCTCGCCACTTGTGCAAAAACGCAATCCTTTATTGCAATAAAATGTTCATCCGGGTCAGGTATGCAGGCACCATCGCTGAGCGGTGACTGCTTTCTCTCTTCTTTTATATATATATATATATTTATTTTTTTATTATTATTTTTTTTTAATAGTGTTTTTGGATTTTAAAAAATCAACAACTTCTACAGCGATTTTTTGAAGTCTGGCATGCTCTTTGTTTTTTTGTCCTGTATAAGGGACACCAGACGGATCCGTTATATTTGGCCATAGTCTTCTATTATGACGGATCAAAACGGAATGCCTCTTTAAGGTTTTGCAATCCGTCTATGAATTCCATTATAACGGAATCCATAACGGAATTCCTACCCCACCCAAACACACGTAAAGTTTGGGTTCTTTCATCCCTAGTCTTTATGCATTCTGAATGGAAAGAGATCCGTTCAGGAGGATGCATCAGGACGTCTTCCGTTCCGGGAGCATTCCGTTTTGTGACCGGACACAAAACCGCTGTAAGCTGCGGTTTTGTCTCCGATCATAAAAAAATGGTCTGTTGCTGAAAAGAAATGTAAGTCAATGCTGGCAGATCCGTTTTTTTTTTTTAGGAGCCTAAAAAAACAGATCTGTCACCCAAAGACTTTCAATGTATTTTGTGATGGTTCTGTTTTTCTCCATTTTGATTTCACACAACCGCATCCTAACGGAACGGGTGCATCCGGATGTGCAAAATCAAATTGGATCCATTTAATTCCGGTATTGGGATCATCTGCCGGATATCAATACCGGAATTAACAACGCAAGTGTGAACGTAGCTTTAGGGGGGGGTTTGATTGTAATTTATTCCTTTAAATCACTGCTCATCTGGGTATTAAAAGGGTATTCCACAGGATAGGGGATAATTAGTAGATCGGAGAGGGTCCTACCACTGTACCCCTTGGAGCCCCCTGAAAAGAATTGAGGCAGGTCGAACATGCTCACTGTGGCACCTGCCAATTCATTCATCTCTATGGGAGCTGCGGGGACAGCAGAGTATAGCGCTTGACTATTTCCAGAACTCCCATAGAGATGAATGGATCTGCAGTTTGCTGTATTGAACAGGACCATATGGGGGATAGATGATGGAAGGAACTATGTCCTATGTAGAACATCATTGTGATACGAGGCAGTTGTCCTGCTGGTGTTGATGTGTCAATTCCCTTTTTTCTAGTATAGTATAATTTTACGTCTATGTTTTAGTTCCATGCTATACTGTACTATGGTTCTGTATGACCTCTCAGACCTCCTGGTGCCGTAGACTGTACTGACTGCTCACGACATCCAGCACCTGCACGTCCCGCCATTTACATTTTATAAAATATTTCTTGCTGACCCCTTACTGCAGGCCCTCAATCAGGTCCTGTCTTACTAGCAGATCCTTCTCCCTTTCAAGGCTGTAAACACCTCCTTGCATGCAAGGCTTTATTTTATCCGGTCTGTCACCTATGGGGTCTGAATCGTCATTGGAAGATCTGTCAAATTCATGTCTCAGTAAATCTATGCAACACCTGGAAAAACACTGCTAGTGGTGCTTGGTCAATGATCACACAACCAAGGTGGTGCCTCCTTCGTATACGATACGGTATATGATGTTGCAGGGTCACATTAATACTGGGTGGCATCTCTCCTTGCTGCAATACAGGCGGCCACTCTGGTCTGGTAACGGTCATACAGATGCTTTCAACTTGGATCCATAGTTCAGCCAAGGTGGTTGTCAGCATCGACACATTGTAACATTGGCTTTTATCTAACTCCTTCTAGGTTTTATTGTAGTATATTAGAACCAGTGACGTAGCTAGAAATGACTGGGCCCCACAGCAATTTTTTTTATGGGGCCTCCCTCCCCCAGTAATTTTTTTTACAACCCCTTCCTTTCATGCCGCCCCTATTCCTGTGGCTAGTAAAGATGGCTCTCTCAGACCAGGGCCGGCAGCTGTTCCATCCGTTTTCTACACTGTCACTGTATATCATTTCATTGTGTAATACTGTTGAGGGGACCCTGAAAAAAATCTTTTAGTCCTCCTCCTCTTGGATGGGCCCCTTCTGTGTCAGGGCCCTAAAGCAGCCGCTTCCCCTATAACTACGCCCCTGATTAGAACATACGATGACTGATCCAAACCAGGACTTGTTATATTTCCTCAGGTGTTCTTCTGTGTTTTGTCCATGGACTATTGGCAGGGCTGGTGTTAGGGGCGACCAAATTGGGCAATTGCCCCGGGCCCCCATCGTCTAAGGGGCCCCCTGCTTCAGTGCTGCTGTTCAGCTGAATGTCCGTGGAAGCAAACGGGCAGAGAATAGAAGGGTGAAGGACCTGCGATGACCTCACCATCTTGTGACCAGAACAGGAGGAGGAGCTAAGCAGTGCAATAAAGTAATGAAGAAGACCAGTGACGCATGGGAAGAAGTGAAGGATTTAATGCAGGGCCGGCGTTGGGGGGGGGGGGGGCAAACTGGGCAATTGCCCCGGGCCCCCGGCGTTGGGGGGGGGGGGGGGCAAACTGGGCAATTGCCCCGGGCCCCCATCGTCTAAGGGGGCCCCTGCTTCAGTGCTGCTGTTCAGCTGACCGTCCGTGGAAGCAAACGGGCGGACAGCTGAAAAGCTGCACTTTCCAATACAGTGTAAGGCCCCCTCCCTGTACACATAACACAAATCATCAGTGCTGCTCTGCAAACTGACAGCTCCAGACACCAGCAGCACTTCTACTGGAGCTGTAGGACCTGCCATGATGTCATGTGCTGGAGGCGGAGCTCAACAGAGAAGCGGGGGATGAAGGACCTGCGATGACCTCACCATCATGTGACCAGAACAGGAGGAGGAGCTGAGCAGTGCAGTAAAGTAATGAAGAAGAAGACCAGTGATGCATGGGAAGAAGTGAAGGATTTAATGTAAGTGCCAGGGAAGTGCTGGGAGTTGTAGTCCTCTCCTCTTATACCTCCTGTTATATAATATCAGAGTACATTACAAGATAAGGTATGAGGAGAGGACTAAAACTCCAAGCATGTCCAGCTTGTTATGTAATGTCAGGGTACATTACGAGATGAGGTATGAGGAGAGGACTACAACTCACAGCATGTCCAGGCCATTATTATGTAATATCAGGGTACATTGCAACACCCTGGATATGCTGGGAGTTGTAGTCCTCTCCTCTTATAATGTACTCTGATATTACATAATAACGGCTTGGACATGCTGGGAGTTGTAATTCCATCCTCTTATACCTCCCCCTGTAATGTGCTCTGATAATAAATAATAATGGCTTAGACATGCTGGGAGTTATAGTCTTCTCTTATACCTCCCCCTGTAATGTGCTCTGATAATAAAT